>NC_077229.1:289131157-289213657 GCF_027887165.1 Monodelphis domestica | reverse complement strand
GTTAAAAGACATTGCACAGGTCGTCACTTCTTACAATTCAACCAAAACAAAAACAGATGAATGGGAACACAGGCTAGTGGAAGAAAGGAGAAAATTCCTGGTTGTATCTCTTTTATGTTTCAATGAGTTCTTGGTTGTAGTTGACTAACATTTTATTATTTCTAATTAATACTTTGGAGTATTAATACACATACACATAGAAGCAGTTTTTAACATTTGTCCTTTGACATTTTGTGATACAAATTCTTTCCCTGCTTCCCATACCTCACCACTCTCTAAGAAGGTAGGTAATCCAATATAGGTTATATATGTATTATAATTCAATATATATTTCCATATCCATGATGTTGTGAAAGAAGACACATACTGCATATATAAGAAGCAACTTGTGAAGGAAATGAAGTGAAAAATAATATACTTTGATCTATATTCAGACTCCATCAATTTCTTCTGTTGTGATCTGACTGTGTATAGTTTTTTCCTGGTGCTACTCATTTTACTTTGTTTCAGTTCATGTTGTCTTTATAGGTTTTTCTGAAGTCGTTTCTTATAACATAGTAGCATTCTATTGCATTGATATATCAAAACTTGCTCAGTTATTCCCCAATTGATGGAATTCAGTTTCCAATTCTTTGACACCACAAAAAGAGCTGTACAATAGGTAGTTTTTTCTCTCTTTGGGATACAGATCTAGTATTAATATTGCTGATTGAAAGGACATGCACAATTACATGGCCCTTTTATGTAGTTCCAAATTGCTCCCCAGAATGATTATATCAGTTCACAACTCCACCAACAGTGTATTAATTTCCCAATTTTACCACATCTCCAAAATTCATCATTTTCCTTTGTTAGCTAGTCTAACATGTGCAAGGTAGCACCCCAGAGTTGTTTTAATTTGCATTTTTCTAATAAAAATCGATTTGGAGTATTTTTTCACATTACTAAAGATAATTTTAATTTCTTCCCCTGAGAACTACCTGTTCATATCTTTTGACCATTTGTCAATTGGGGGATACTTTGTATTTTTATATATTTGACTCAATTCTCTACTTTTTTGAGAAATGAAGCCTTCGTCAGAGATACTTGTTACTAAAATTTTCCCAGGGCATTATTTTCCTTTTCATAGTGGTTACATTGGTTTTGTTTGTGCAAAAGCTCTTTAATTTATATTTCATACTATTCTCTATGTTTTGTCTGTCTGAACATTCTTCCCTTATCTGTCAGGTGAACTATTTTGTACTCCCCACATTTGCTTATATAGTTATCATTTATTTAACTTATCCATTTTGACTTTATCTTTGTATATGGTGTGAGATTTCATCTATACCTAATTTCTGCTATACTGTTTTCCACTTTGCTCAAAAGTTTTTGTGAAATAGTGAATTCTTTTCCCAAAAAGATTTAGTCTTTGGGTTTATAAAAAATTAGGTTACTGAGATTATGACAACTGTGTGTTCTCTAACTAAACTATTCCATTGATCAACTACTATTTGGTAGCCAGTATAAGATTGTTTTCATGATTACTGCTTTATAATACATATTAATGCCTGTTATGACTATGACACCTCCCTTCATATTTTTGTTAATTCCATTGATTTTCTTGACCTCTTATTCTTATAGATAAATTTTGTTATTACTTTTTCTAGCTCCATAAAATAATTTCTTGGTAGCTTTTTTGGTATGGCACTGAATGTGTCAATTAAATTAGAATTATTATTTTTATAATACTGGTTCACTCAGCCTACTCATGAGCAACTAATATTTTACATTGTCAGTTGTTTAGATCTAATTGATAAATGGCCAAAGGATATAAATAGACATTTTCAGAAGAAGAAATCAAGGCTAACAAGTCATGAATGAAATGCTCTCAGTCACTACTGATTAGAGAAAGTCAAATTAAAAAAACTCTCAGGTACCACCTCACAAATGTCAGAATGATAAATGCTAGGATGGAGAAATAGTTACACTAATGAACTGTTGGTGGAGGAGTCAACAGGTCTACCTGTTTTGGAGATCAATTTTGATCTAGGCTCTATGGACTATAAAATTCTGCCTTTTAAAAACCAGCTATACCAATAGTGGATCTATATGCTAAAGATATCAAAGAAAAAGGAAAAGAATCTATATGTTCAAAAATATTTATAATAGATCTTTTGTGGGGGCAAAGAACTGGAAATCAAGGAGATACATTGCAATCAAGAAATGACTAAACAAGTTGAGGCATATAATTGTGATGGAGTACTATTGTGCTATGAGAAGTAATGAGGGGGAGTAGTTTCAGAAAAAATATAGCAAGACATAAATTGATGCAAAGTGAAATGAGGTCATTGTGGACAGTAACAGCAAAATTGTAATGATGATAAACTATGAAAGACTTGGCTACTCTGACCAGTACAATGATATGAGAGAGTTACAAAAGATTCATGATGAAAAATTTTGATCTGCTTCCAGAGAGGGAACTGATGTACTATGGTGAAAATTGAAGTTTTATTTTTTCACTTTCTTTTTCTTTCTTTTTAATGAAATATGGTAATATGAGAATATATTTTCTGTGATTTTTATGGATAGTTGATAACATATTGCTTCTTTTCTCAATGGATAGGGAAAGGGAGGGAGATAATTTGGAACTCAAAATTTAAAAAGAAAAGAATGTTAACAATAAATAAGTACTGAAATTTTAAAAAAGTTCTGCTGAGCCTACATTAGAATTGGAGAAGACATAAAATAACATCCAGCTTTATTTGAATTTATAGTGGTGAGAAGTTCACTATCACCTGAGGAAACTTATTCTATTACTATACACTCCAAATGCTAGAAAGTTCTCTCTTATACTGAATGTTTTCTATCCATTAACCCTAGAAATTTTTTTTCTGAACAAGACAGATCACTCTTTATATCCTTGAAGAGAGTCATTATCTACAGTAGTTCTTCACTTTTCTTCATTAATCCTTTTAATCCACACCGCATCTAGTCATCTAGAAAACCTATAACAAAATGAAGAGCTTACTTTTGGAAAACTGCTTACTGGTGAAATTATACTATCATCTTAGTTCTTAATGTTAATAAACCATGCATTTTATGAATGTGTTCTAGAATTTTTCAGAGCATCTGCTTAAATATTAATGGTCATTAGTTTCTAGAATCCATCTTTTACCCACTTTGCATAGTTTCTAAATGATTGGTTATTGACAGTGATTCACAATACTTTCCATATTATTATTGATAGTGGTTCATAGTACTTTCCATTGTAGTTGTGGTTATTTTTATATTCATTATTATTGTTGTTATATAGCTCAAAGTTTATAAAGTTCTTTGGATCCTTGACATTTAATTTATTTATGCTTAGAGAAGAGAACTAATTTACAGTAATTGTCATTATTATTGAACATGTTACCAGGCAAACAAAAAATTTCAAATAATAAAAGGAACACAACTATAGCATAAAATTGCTTTCTATGGAGGTTTTGGTAGCTAAGTAGTGAAGTGGATAGAGTGCTGGTCCAGGAGTCTTTTGTGAGTTCAGATCTGATCTCAAACATTTGTTAGCTGTATAGACAAGTAACAATCTTGTTTTCCTAAACCTCATCTCTAAAATGAGCTGAAAAAGGAAATGGTAAAGCATTCCAGTATCTTTGAAAAGAAAACTTCAAATGAGATCATAAAGAGGTAGATAAGATTGAAAATGACTAAACAACAACAGCAACATATAGTGGTTTCCTAACAGATGAGAAACTAAACTTTTATAAATGAGAAATTTCCAATTTGTGATGAGAAAGAGCATATTTTAGTCCTGTGGAGCATTCAGGTTCTAACTACAATGATTTTTTCTTCAATCTGCAAAACCATATTGAATTTTTCCTTATTTTTATTACTCTCTCAAAACAGTGGTGAATCTGTACTTCCAACAGTTATTTTCAAAAGAGCTGACCCCCCCCCCCAAATGATCTTATGAGATCATAGGATCATAGATTTAGGACTTGACATAACCTTAGAAGTTTTATAGTGCCTGCCCCTCAGTTTACTGATTATGAAATTGAGGTTATAATTTCAATGTAACTTCAATTAATTTCTGTTGCATGTGTAGTGGATAACAAGACTTCCATCCACTAATGCAAATAGAAGTAAACCCTTCACTCAAATGTGTTATTGCTTTATTTTTTTCCAGTCCTTTATACAGCCTTTCAAGTCATGTTTAATTTTTCTTGATTAAAGGAACCTTGAAAGTAATTACATTTCTAGTCATCTGGTATAGGATAGGTGTCAAGGCCAATAGTCAGGGAGTAGCTACTTTCATCTATTCAGATGCTCTCAGTCTGAGCATGCATGATGTTGCTAAAATAGAGGAGGGGTGTTGGCAATTTACTAGGTGAGAATGTCAATTTATTCATAATGTTACATTGGGCAAGTCACTTGACCCTGCTAGGTCTCAATTTCTTCATTTGTAAGTTGAAGGACTTGCACTATTTGACATTTTACAGGTACTAAATCTATGATCCTGTGATCTCATTAGGTCATTTTTTGGAGAGCTGTATTAAAAAGCTAAAAAGATATCAATCCCATTAATTACATATTTTTAATTTTTTACTCATGAGTCACAGTTTCTCCTAATATCAAATTGCTCCAAAACTAATAGGTCCAAAGGCTAAGCCTGCCTTTTCACATCTCCTCAGAATACTTGCCTATTCCATAGGGTTTATTAAAAAAGTTAATGCTATTTTAGGAATTTAAAGACATAAATGATTTCATTCTAAAACCTTGTGTCCTATCTTCGTGATCAAAGTGAATAAGTTTATAAGACAAGGGAAACTTTCAGAATAACAGCTTTAATACATAAGAGTATAGGAAATAGTTTGTCTTTTTTGATCATTTTGATTTATTTCCTATTACAGAAGTACATATGATTCTGATCATCTAACAAAACTAGACTTAAAATTACTTTGGAAATCAATTTTATGATAGACAAAGCACTTCTTTCTAAGATGTTTTCAATTACATAAATTCATTTTTGTTTTGTGGGACTTACTTTACTTAAGATGGGCATTTTACTCTTGGTTATAACCTACATGTAACATCTTTTTCATTAGACTTTACTTTAAAAACTGCATTGTTCATTAAACTAAAACTAACTTGTTACTTTATTTGACACTTTTTAGTTAATGGAAGCATACTTTAAAAAACTAATCGGAGAACAATCAGGAATTTCAAGAATAGTTAAGGTAAAAAAAAAAGTCTGGACCTGCTTTATATTGTGCATTTTATTTTAGCCTTTAAAATGTTCCTGTAATGAAGCATCTTTTCACTATGTGAATTGCCAGCAAGCAGTTTTCTCTCTTGCTGATGACAGTTGCCTTCTTTGTACAACTGGCAATGTCTGACCATGCATGAAGAAACTGACCTCCAGTCCCCATAGCCCATTTTGTGGACTAATGGGAATTTCTGCCAGTCTAGTAAAAGGGCAGTAGGATCTTATTACTAAATGTCTAAGCCCTTTGTTAGCTTTGTGATGATAACATTCTTTACTTTTAGTGCCTTACTTTTAAGCTTCTTTATTTAACCCTGAATAGAATATCACTAAAGAATATATTTCCTTCCTAAGGATTTCTTTCAGGCTTAGGCATGATGCCTAGCCCAACTAAATGGGCTGTGCAATGCTTTGGTTTTGACTGGACTCTTTTGCCATGGAGCATATCCCATGCACAAAACATCCTCAGAAAAATATGATAAGGAGGTAAAAGCAAATAACCCATGAGTAATCCTATGTACAAGCCACAGATGACTAGAACTGATTTTTTTTTGATTTTATAATATTTTATTTGATCATTTCCAAGCATTATTCGTTAAAGACAAAGATCATTTTCTTTTCCTCCCCCCCCACCCCCCATAGCCGACGCGTGATTCCACTGGGTATCACATGTGTTCTTGATTTGAACCCATTGCCATTTTGTTAATATTTGTATTAGAGTTTCGTTTAGAGTCTCTCCTCTGTCATGTGCACACAACCGCTGTAGTCAGGCAGTTGCTTTTCCTCGGTGTTTCTACTCCCACAGTTTATCCTCTGCTTATGAATAGTGTTTTTTCTCCTAGAACCCTGCAGATTGTTCAGGGACATTACACGCCCCTAATGAAGAAGTCCATTACGTTCGATTATACCACAGTGTGTTAGTCTCTGTGTACAATGTTCTCCTGGTTCTGCTCCTCTCGCTCTGCATCACTTCCTGGAGGTTGTTCCAGTCTCCATGGAATTCCTCCACTTTATTATTCCTTTTTGCACAATAATATTCCATCACCAACATATACCACAATTTGTTCAGCCATTCCCCAATTGATGGGCATCCCCTCGCTTTCCAGTTCTTGGCCACCACAAAGAGCGCAGCTATGAATATTTTTGTACAAGTCTTTTTGTCCATTATCTCTTTGGGGTATAGACCCAGCAGTGCTATGGCTGGATCAAAGGGTAGACATTCTTTTGTCGCCCTTTGGGCATAGTTCCAAATTGCCCTCCAGAATGCTTGGATCAATTCACAACTCCACCAGCAATGAATTAATGTCCCTAATTTGCCACATCCCCTCCAGCATTCATTACTTTCCTTTGCTATCATGCTAGCCAGACTGCTTGGTGTGAGGTGATACCTCAGAGTTGTTTTGATTTACATCTCTCTGATTATAAGAGATTTAGAACACTTCTTCATGTGCTTATGAATAGTTTTGATTTCTTTATCTGAGAACTGCCTATCCATGTCCCTTGCCCATTTATCAATTGGAGAATGGCTTGATTTTTTGTACAATTGATTTAGCTCTTTATAAATTTGGGTAATTAAACCTTTGTCAGAGGTTTCTATGAAGATTTTTTCCCAATTTGTTGTTTCCTGTCTGATTTTAGTTACATTGGTTTTGTTTGTACAAAAGCTTTTTAATTTGATTTAGTCAAAATTATTTATTTTACATTTTGTGATTTTTTCTGTCTTGCTTGGTTTTAAAGTCTTTCCCCTCCCAAAGGTCTGACATGTATACTATTCTGTGTTTACCCAATTTACTTATGGTTTCCTTCTTTATGTTTAAGTTGTTCACCCATTTTGAATTTATCTTGGTGTAGGGTGTGAGGTGTTGATCTATTCCTAATCTCTCTCATACTGTCTTCCAATTTTTCCAGCAGTTTTTATTGAATAGTGGATTTTTGTCCCAAAAGCTGGGATCTTTGGGTTTATCGTATACTGTATTGGTGAGATCGCTTTCCCTCAGTCTATTCCACTGATCTTCCTTTCTGTTTCTTAGCCAGTACCAAATTGTTTTGATGACTGCTGCTTTGTAATATAGTTTAAGGTCAGGGACTGCAAGGCCCCCATCATATGTGGTTTTTTTTTCATTATTTCCCTGGATATCCTTGATCTTTTGTTATTCCAAATGAATTTTGTTATGGTTTTTTCTAAGTCAGTAAGGAAATATTTTGGGAGTTCAATGGGTATGACACTAAATAGATAAATAAGTTTGGGTAGGATGGTCATTTTTATCATATTGGCTCATCCTATCCATGAGCAGTTAATGTTTTTCCAATTGTTCAAGTCTAGTTTTAGTTGTGTGGAGAGTGTTTTGTAGTTGTGTTCAAATATTTCCTGTATTTATCTTGGGAGATAGATTCCTAGGTATTTTATTTTGTCTAAGGTGATTTTGAATGGGATTTCTCTTTCTAATTTTTGCTGCTGAGCTGTGTTAGAGATATATAGAAAAGCTGATGACTTATGTGGGTTTATTTTGTATCCTGCAACTTTGCTAAAGTTGTTGATTATTTCAATTAGCTTTTTGTTTGAATCTCTAGGATTCTTTAAGTAGATCATCATGTCATCTGCAAAGAGTGATAACTTGGTCTCCTCCTTGCCTATTTTGATGCCTTCAATTTCTTTATCTTCTCTAATTGCTACTGCTAGTGTTTCTAGTACAATGTCAAATAGTAGAGGTGATAATGGGCATCCTCGTTTCACTCCTGATCTTATTGGGAATGTGTCTAGTTTATCCCCATTGCAGATGATATTAGCTGATGGTTTTAGATATATATTGTTTATTATTTTTAGGAAAGTCCCTTCTATTCCTATGCTTTCTAGTGTTTTTAATAGGAATGGGTGTTGTATTTTATCAAAGGCTTTTTCTGCGTCTATTGAGAAAATCATGTGGTTCTTGTTGGTTGGCTTGTTGATGTGGTCAATTATGTAGATAATTTTCCTAATATTGAACCAGCCCTGCATGCCTGGTATAAATCCTACTTGATCATGACCTTTCTGATCACTTGCTGGAGTCTTTTTGCTAGTATCCTATTTAAGATTTTTGCAT
This sequence comes from Monodelphis domestica, assembly GCF_027887165.1. Lineage (NCBI taxonomy): Eukaryota > Metazoa > Chordata > Mammalia > Didelphimorphia > Didelphidae > Monodelphis > Monodelphis domestica. Next base: position 289,205,332 of record NC_077229.1, on the reverse strand, counting down.
CTATATTCATTAGGGAGATTGGTCTATAGTTTTCTTTCTCTGTTTTTGACCTGCCTGGTTTTGGAATCAGTACCATGTTTGGGTCATAAAAGGAGCTTGGTAGAACTCCCTCTTTGCTTATTATGTCAAATAGATTGTATAGTATTGGGATTAACTGTTCTCTGAATGTTTGATAGAATTCACTGGTGAATCCATCAGGCCCTGGGGATTTTTTCTTAGGAAGTTCTTCGATAGCTTGTTGGATTTCATTTTCTGATATGGGATTATTTAAGAATTCTATTTCCTCTTCTGTTAGTCTAGGCAGTTTGTATTTTTGTATATATTCATCTATATCACCTAAATTGGTGTATTTATTGCCATTTAATTGGGCAAAGTAATTTTTAATGATTGCCTTAATTTCCTCTTCATCGGAGGTGCTGTCCCCCTTTTCATCTTTGATGCTATTAATTTGCTTTTCTTCCTTCCTTTTTTTAATTAGATTGACCAGTACTTTGTCTATTTTGTTTGTTTTTTCAAAGTACCAGCTTCTTGTCTTATTTATTAAATCGATAGTTCTACCACTTTCGATTTTATTAATTTCTCCCTTAATTTTTAGGATTTCTAGTTTGGTTTTCTGCTGGGGGTTTTTAATTTGATCGCTTTTGAGTTTTTTTATTTGCATTTCCAATTGATTGATCTCTGCTCTCCCTAGTTTGTTGATATATGCACTCAGGGATATGAATTTACCTCTGATTACCATTTGGCTGCATCCCAAAAGGTTTGAAAGGATGTCTCGCCATTGTCATTTTCCTTGATAAAATTATTAATTGTTTCTATGATTTCTTCTCTAACTAAAAGATTTTGGAGTATCATATTGTTTAATTTCCAATTAGTTTTTGATTTGGTTTTCCATGTACCATTATTGATCATTATTTTTATTGCCTTGTGATCTGAGATGGCTGCATTTATTATTTCAGCTTTTCTGCATTTGTGTGCTATGTTTCTGTGACCTAATGTATGGTCAATTTTTGTGAATGTGCCATGTGGTGCTGAGAAGAAGGTGTATTCCTTTTTATCCCCATTTATTTTTCTCCATATGTCTATTAATTCTAATTTTTCTAAGATTTCATTCATTTCTTTCACCTCTTTCTTATTTATTTTTTGATTTGATTTATCTAAATTTGATGATGGTTGGTTCAAGTCTCCCACTAATATGGTTTTACTGTCTATTTCTTCCTTCAATTCTCCTAGTCTCTCCATTAGAAATTTGGGTACTATATTATTTGGTGCATACATGTTGATTAGTGATATTTCCTCATTATCTAAAGTCCCTTTTAACAAAATATTATTACCTTCCCTATCCCTTTTGATCAGGTCTATTTTTGCTTTGGCTTTATCAGATATCATGATTACCACTCCTGCTTTCTTTCTGTCAGTTGAGGCTCAGAAGGTCTTACTCCATCCTTTAATTCTGACCTTGTGGGTGTCTACCCGCCTCATGTGTGTTTCTTGAAGACAACATATGGTAGGGTTTTGTATTCTAATCCATTCTGCTATTCGTCTACATTTTATGGGTGAGTTCATCCCATTCACATTCAAAGTTATGACTGTCATTTGTGGACTCCCTAGCATTTTGATATCCTTCCCTAGTTCTAACCTTTTTTTTTTTCCTTCGGCTCTACCTTTTAGTCCAGTGATTTTCTTTGAATCAGTCCTCCTTATCCCCTCCCTTGATATGTTTCCCTTTTTAGTCCCTCCACTTTTGTTCCCTCTCCCTCCCCCTCTCTTTCCCTCCCCTTTTGCTTTCCCTCTCCCCCTCCCGCCCCTTGGTTTTCCCTTCTCCCTACCCTTGTTGGGTAGAATAGAATTCAAGATCCCAATGGATGTTTTTCCCTCTCAGAGTTGATTTCCCTGAGAGTAAGGTTTAAGTAAAAACTCTCTTCCTCTTCTGCTTATAGGAGTTTTCTTCCCCTCCCCTTCCCATGTGAATCTTTGTGTGAGAATGATTATTTAATTTGGTCTTTCTTTTCCCCCTATTTACACATTACATTTTCCCCACCTGTTAGTATACATAGATTGATATAAATGTAGTCCTTATAGAAGAGAGTTTGAGTAAAAGAAGAAGATAACATTTTTCTCCTTTTCCCTTTCCTTCATATTTACCTTTTCAGGTATTACATGCTCTTTGATTTTCGATATCGAACTTTCCACAGAGCTCTGGTCTTTTCATTGCAAAAAGTTGGAAATCTTCTATTTTGTTGAATGCCCATACTTTCCCTTGGAAGTATATAGTCAGTTTTTCTGGATAGCTGATTCTTGGTTGAAGACCCAGCTCTCTTGCCTTTCTGAAGATCATGTTCCATGCCTTACAATCATTCAGAGTAGAACTTGCAAGGTCTGGTGTGACCCTGATTGGCATTCCTTTATATCTAAATTGTCTTTTTCTGGCTTCTTGCAGGATTTTTTATTTTGTTTGAGAGTTTTAGAATTTGGCAATTACATTCCTGGGAGTTGTCTTTTGGGGATTTAGTGTAGAGGGTGTTCTGTGAGCTCTGTCAGTGGTTGTCCCCTTGTTCTAGAATCTCTGGGCAATTTTCTTTGATTATATGTTGTATTAGGATGTCGAGTTTGCTGTTCATTTCTGGCTTTTCTGGAAGTCCAATTATTCTTAAATTATCTCTTCTCCCTCTATTTTCCAAATCTGTCATTTTGTCAGTGAGATATTTTATGTTCTCTTCTAATTTCTTGGTCTTTTGGCTTTGCTTTATTAGTTCTTGCTTTAAAGCCTGGTTTTCCTTTTCACTTTGGTCAAACTGGTTTTGTAGATGCATAAATTTCTTTTGCATTATTTCCCACTTTTCCTCCCAGAAGGCTTCCATCTTTTTGATCATTTCAGATTCAAATTCTTCATGGGTTTGCAGAGAGTTTCCATTTCCTTTGGAAGGTTTCAGAGCATTTGCTTGTGTTTCCTCTTCTATCTCCTCTGTGTCTTGTATTTTTGCTCCATAAAATGTGTCCAAAGTTGCCCCCTTCTTCTTGTTTTTTTTTTTTTTAATTTTGGGACTTTTGTGCTTCTGTGGAATTTGCCATCTCTATTTGAGTGGGGGGGGGATTAACTTTTCTTATCTCTGTCTGGTGTTCAGAGGTTTTAGCCCTAGGCAGATTGTCCATTCTATGCAGTTGTTGTTCTGTGTTCCTGGGAAGCCAGGAGTTGCTGGTGTGTCCCTGTTACTGCCCTCCTCTCCTCGGCACCCTCCTGATGCTTCTCCATTGCCTGACATCCACACTCTAAGCCTAGCTTGGCCCTTGTTCCTGTGCCTTAGCTGGCCAGCTCTTGCACTCTGTGGGGGGAAGGGCCGCGGCTTCCCAGAGCACTGAGGGCTCCTAATGAGATTAGCTTTCCCTGGGTTGAATTTAGTATGCCTTGAGGCAGGAACTTTTTTCGTGAGACTCCTATGGAAGGATCCAGCCAGGGGGTTACAAGCGTCCCCCTCTCTCTCTGTTTCCCTGCTGTCTGGGTGCCCCCTCGACTGGGTCAGGTTGTTTTTGGGGTGCAGCCTTCAGAATAGCCGGCCCTGGGGTCCTTTTGTCAGCCCTGCAGGTTACTGTTGTTTCTGAAGACTCTGCTCTCTGAGGGGGAGGGGCTGCGGCTTCCCAGAGCTCTGGGCGAGGGCTCCTGATAAGAAGATTAGCTTTCCCTGGGTTGAATTGAGTGTGCCCTGAGGCAGGGACCTGAGACTCTGATGGAGGGATCCAGCCAGGGGGTTACAAGCTCCCCCGTCTCTCTGTTTCCCTGCTGTCTGGGTGCCCCTGTGCCTGGGTCAGGTTGTTTTCAGGAAGAGGCCTTCAGAATAGCCGGTCCTGGGGTCCTTTTGCTGGTTCTTAAGTTCCCGCTGCTGCCTCAGATTCAGTGCTCTGGGTTGGGGGGGATGGGACCTGGGACCTTCCTTCTGCCTACCCCTTAAGTCCGAGTGATCTCGGGTTCTGGCTTTTGGGTGGGGTGTTACCTTTTGATCCAGGTCCAAGAGGAGGATTCCCGGGGTCTATGCTGTTTATCGGTTTGAATTTGGGTGCCCTAGGAGCATTCGGTTTCAGATCGGTAAGGAAGGGTTTCAGGAGATCTGAACTTTAGCTTTCTCTAAGCTGCCATCTTGACCGGACTAGAACTGATTTTTTAAAAATAAAATTATTTTACATGAACAAGTATTTAGTTTTTATCACTTTCCCCTCCTTTCCTTCCTCTGCTCCCTCCTTGAGAAGTTAAAAACAGACAGAAAACCCTTTTATAACAAATGCATATATATAGTTCAGCAAAACACACTCCCACATTGGTCTTGTGCAAAAACGTATGAAACATTTTACCTTGAGTCTACATATAATTGATTTTTTAAAAATAGTTAATACTTAAATTTAAACATGACTGGAATTATCTGTGCCACCTAATTCCTTCAAGACTCTTCAAAATATGGGTATTGGGGGGGCAGCTGGGTAGCTCAGTGGATGAGAGCCATGCCAAGAGACAGGAGGTCCTGGGTTCAAACCTGGCCTCAAACTCTTCCTAGTTGAGTGACCCCAGGTAAAGCTTAACGCTCATTGCTTAGCCTTAATGCTCTTCTGCCTTAGAACCAATATATAGTATTGGTTCTAAGGCAGAAGGTAAGGGTCAAAAAATATGGGCATTGGTTCTATACAAAACTAATATTTTTCAGGTGTTATTTCAAGTTACAAATGTTTCACTTCCCCAATTCTTAATTTTAGTGTAATTTAAAAAAATTTTCATTTGCTATGAAGGCATTTGATCATACTTTTCCATTCTAACTGACCAACTTTGGATCAGTCTACAGCCACTATACATATTTCTGGGCTTGTTTCATGTATCTGATAATTCTTTTGAAAAAACTCAAATATTTTTGAGAGTTATTGCTGCTTGCAATGAGCTAGGCACTGTGGCCATGAGACAAAGACAAAGATGCACACGAGTTTATGCAAGTGGCTCTGTGGAGGAATCCACATATCCACATATATGTGTGTGTTTATATCTATGTATATACGCAGGAGTTTCCAAAAGTCTTTGTTTATTTTTAAGCTTCAATAGCTTCAGTATTATATATGTTTTCAAGTATAAGAGACATATATATGTATACATGGTTTTGGCACCTAGGAGGCACAGTGAATAGAGGGTTGGAAAGTCAATTAACTATGTTTGCCTCGGTTTCTCAACTGTAAAATGGAGAGTGAAATAGCAAACCACTCTGGTATCTTTGTTAGAAAACTCCAAATGGGGTCACAAAGAATCAGACATGACTGAAAAATTGACTAAATGGCAAATAGATGTATGTATATTAAGAAGTAGGTGGATTTCCTCACTGGGACTTTCTTGTTAGCAACTAAGACACAGGTCTAGGAGAGAGGAAATGCTTTGTGTCTGTGAGGTTCACTTATGGTCTTAGACAGTTGTCTGAGGGTAGTGAGAGGTAAGTCATTTGTCTAGGTCTGTACAGCAATATGTTTCATAGTCCCAGAACCCAGATCTTCATGAGACTCTGAGGCAAATCCTCCAATCCTTGAGTACTGCAGCTTTCCTAAAATATCATGTGTATAAAATAGGGAAAGAGGAATTAGTTTGAAAGTTCAAAGGAAAGAAGGCTCACTTCTGGCTACAGGGATCATGAAAAGCATCATTAAGAAGGTAACATTTAACCTGGGCTCTGAGCAGTGGATGGATTTTCCACAGATAGGGGTAGAGTTAGGCATGTGCTGACACAGGTAGAAAGCAAGGGACTTCTTTGAGAACTGACGAGTTGTCTAGTTCTGAGATGGAACAGACTCCATAAAGGAGAGTAGTATGAGATAAAATGAAAAAGAGAGGTTGGAGCCAGCTCATGGAGGTCTTCAGATGCCAAGCTAGGGAATTTATACTTTCTGGATGGGGATGGAGAGTTGCTTTTTAAGCAGATTGCTGTGGTAGTCAGAGAGAGTGAAGACTTTTTTTTTATACCTTTACTTTTTTTTTTAACATTAAGTCCTTTTAATCTATTCTCCATAATAACATTTCACTTCTGATTCACACATGTGGGTTGTTTTTTTTTCATTTTTGTCAATAGACTCGAATGGAAGTTGTCGTGATGGATCAGGAAGAAGAGAAAAAATACTTTCAAGAAAAGAAAGATGAAGTTTTACAAGTATTGTATGAGATTGAAGAACCTTTTCGTCAACTAGTAAAAGAAACCGAAACAGCTAGAACTATACACAATGAACAAAATGAGGTATTCATAAAGGAATGGCCAGCTTGTTAGCAAGATAAACTGGGGACATCTTAGTGGATAGTACTATGTCGTACAAAATGGGGGGAAGATTTAAAAGATTAAATAATGAAGGTCTAGACATGATTTCCCAAAACTCCCCGTCTCTCATATCACTAACTGCTTCTTAGACAATACCAACCAGATGCCCTAGACAAATCTCAAACTAAACATATTAAAAATTGAATTCGTGAACTACCTCCTGCCAGTCTTCCCCCTTCCTTATTTCCCTAATTCTGTTCTTGGTGGCATCATCCTTCCAGTTACCTAACTTCATAACCTAGCAATTTTTTTCAGCTCTTCTCTCATTCCTCATAGTCAAGCACCTATCAGATCTTACTGATTCTCCCTTTATAGCATCTCTCCCATCAGTCTCCTCCTCTCTCCAGTTTCACTCAGGTTCCCATCACCTCTCATCTGGACTAGTTACTCCTCCTTTGAAAGGTTTCCCTTCATTTTTAATCCATCATCTACATGATTGCTAAGATTGATATTCCTTAGAGGACAGATCTCATTGTGGCAATGAGATAGAGACAAAGATGCACACATGCATGCATGAGTACATATATGTGCAATTAGCTCTGGGGAGGAATCCATTTCTTAAGGATAAAAACATGTATATATACACATGTGGTATTGATGTATATGAATATATATATATACACACCCATATATATATATTTGTATCCATAAAATTCATATCTATATATATATATAGAAGATTCAAAAAGTCTTAGTTTATTTTAAGCTTCAACTTCATTATATATGTTATGTAGTATAAGAGGTATATATGTACATATGCATGTATGTGGCACCTAGAAGTTACAGTGAATGAAGGGTTGGGGTTAGGAAAGACCTGAGTTCAAATTTGGTCTTAGATTCTTACTAGCTGTGTGAACCTAGGCAAATCAATTATTTATGTTTGCCTCATTTTCTCCCCTGTAAATGAAGAAGGAAATGATAAACTACTCTAGCATCTTTGATAAGAAAACCCCAAATGGGGTTACAAAGAGTCAGACATGACTGAAAAAATGACTAAACAGCAAATAGATGCATGTATATTAATAAGTAGATGGAATTTTCTCACTGGGACATTCCTGTAGCAACTAAGACATAGGTCTGGGAATGAGGAAACTCTTTGTTTCTGTGAAGATCACTTCTTGTCTTAGGCAGTTGCTTGAAGGTAGTGAGACAATATCTGTAAGGTTCTTTGAAAACCTAAATATAGTGGTAGGTAAGTACTAGTGGAGATGATGATGATGGTGGTGGTGGTGGTGGTGGTGGTGGTGGTGGGGATGGGAATGGTGTCTTCACTTTTCTGCTCAGAAAATTGCAAGGGCTCTTGCTTAACCAAATGTAAATGTCTCTGCTTAGGACTAAAAACCTTTCATAAAAACCTCAGCCTATCTTTCAGGGCTTATCATACATGACTCTTTTAAGTTTACTTCTTTTTAGCCAAATTACCTAGGACTGGACAATTTGGTGGCTTAAAGGATAGAATGCTAGGCTAGGAGTCAAGAAAATTCAACCTCCTGAAATAAAATCTACTCTCAGATACTAGATATTTGATCTTGGGCATGTCAAATGCTGTTTGCCTCAGTTTCCTCATCCATAAAGTGAGCTGGAAAAGAAAATGGTAAATGACTTCAATTTCTTTGCCAGGAAAATCCAAAATGGCATTATAAAGAGTTGGACACAATTGAAATGACTGAAGAACAGCACAAGCTGAATTGGCATACTTGGAACTCTAAAGCAAATAATATTCCATATCCCATTTTCAGCCTTTACAATGCTGATCCTTATGTCAGAATGCATTATTTCCTCATTTAAACTTCATAAAATTGCTAACTTCCTTCAAGGTTCAGATCAACTGCAACTATGATCCTCTGCAGTAATTAGCTCAGTTCCAACCTTCACACCCATCCACCACTCTACAATCCTCACCCAGTAACAAGTACTCTTGAACCTAGAATTAATGCTGTTTCTAGCTAGAAGCATACAAATACACTGAAATAAAGGTACTTAGTGTTTTTTTTAACTTTTATACCTAAAATTTTCAGATATCGACTAATACATACAACAATACTAAGTGCTTAGTAAATTCTTTTGACATGAATTAAGTAATATATTAAAATGTTCTATAACTAATTTGTGATAGAATAAAACAATTTCCAGCCTAAATATCTAAGAATATTTCCAGTTGTTTTTCAGTTGCATCAGACTCTTGGTGACTCCATTTGGTGTTTTCTTGGCAAAGACAATGTAGTCATTTGCCTTTTCCTTTTCCAGTTCAAATTACATGTGAGGAAACTGAGGCAAACAAGGTTAAGTGACTTGCCCAGGGTTACAGATCTAGGAATTGCATCAAGGCAGATTTGAACTCATAAGATATGTTTTCCTAACTACAGATCTGGCACTCTATCCACTGAGCTACGTAGGTACATCTAAATATATAAGAATACTTATAAGTATAAATTGTGATAAAAAAGGAAAGAAACAAAAACTCATTAATCTTCTTTTATAACTGGGAAAAACTTCAATGGTATAAAAATATAACAAACTTTCTAGTGTAATTGATCTAGTGGAGTTAATAGTTTTGAAGTATTATGAACTTAACTCAGATTTCTAGCTTTGAGTGTTTTGAACAATTTTCCTTTCAGTCTTCCTTTTCCTTTCAGTCTTACCCTTCGTTCCTTTGTTCGTTCCTTCGTTCGTTCATTCGTTCCTTCCTTCCTTCCTTCTTTCCTTCCTTCCTTCCTTCCTTCCTTCCTTCCTTCCTTCCTTCCTTCCTTCCTTCCTTCCTTCCTTCCTTCCTTCCTTCCTTCCTTCCTTCCTTCCTTCCTTCCTTCCTTCCTTCCTTCCTTCCTAAGTATATGCCATTCAGAGCACATCTTTGATATCTGCTGCAGGATCACTCTCTGTCAGTTGTATCAACTCTAGTATTCAATGACACTGGTCAAATTCATACTTTTACTTATCAAACTCTAGACAAATATCTAATGTTTTAAAGTATGTTACTAAACACCGCTATGCTCATTTAAATATTTATAACCTATGATTTATATTCACAATGACTAGATTTGCTGGGGGGACAACCTACTAAAACTCTCTAAAGAGTTTAATATTTTCATTCTCCTTGCTCATTACTGTTATAAATCATTATCACTTTTACTTTTTTTGTATAGTCTAAGCTGCATTTTTCCTTTTAAATCATATGCAGAAATGTTATGTTATGACAAACTGTCATGATAATTATGATGTTGGTTCCTGTGTTTTCAAAGTGTAAACTGATTTGCTAATTGAAGCTTTCATTTTTTTATATGCTATGAGACTAATTCTTTATAAACTTGGAAGAATGAACCCTTTGGAATGAGACTTTTGTTGGAAATCTGACATAAAAATCCCCACGTGGTACAAATTTTCTTTTTTACAATTTACTGGCTAAATTTTTTTGATCCCTTCAGTATTGAACTTTGAAGTGCCTATTCTTAAAAGAAACAAATAATTTTAAAGCAATCAATTAATGGTAATAAGTAAAGCTACCAGCCAAAGACTTAGTAGGAAAACTATATAATAATTCTTTTGGGGGACCTAAAAAGGAGTGGCCTGAATTTATATTCTTGGACTTTGCTAGAGAGTTCAATTTGTCTGAACAGCTTAAAGAGAAAAGTTTTGGAATCTTTTTGGAAAATGTAAGTATCATTTTATCTAAAAATTTGAAAGTAAGCCATGCAAAAATTTATTTATGGAAGGAACTTTGAGCTTCCTTTTTTCATGTGTCCATTCAGATATACTGACAACATAATTTTGCTTTTCAAATGATTCCATAAATTTGTAATCTCATACAATTCAATTTAACAAACCCAGTAAGTACCTACTCTAGTAACTCTAATAGTTGGTATTAGTTGTGGTGGTAGGAATACGGAGACAAAAATCAATCTTTTTTTTTTATTCAAGTAGTTTCCCTCTTACTAGGGAGATAAAGAAGGTATGTAAGTGGGGGGAAGTACATTCAAAACAATGATTTCTAGGTAAGGAGAGCATAAGAAACTAGGGAAATTAATAAGGACCTTCTGTAGGAACTGAGTCCTGAAATTCAGGTATTTTTATGCTTTGAATGAAAAAATTGAGCATTATACTATTGTGCGAGCTTATAGAAAGTATGCATTTTTCAATAACACTACCCCAAATATGTATGAATGACTAAAATATGTCTAATACATTCATAGTTGTGATTTTCTTATTATACTAAGTAACTACAATCTGGATTAATGAGTACTATTTGCTTTTTCAAAAAAAAATTGCCATTCTCTTATAGTATTTCCATAACCATCTTTCTTCTTATGATTCCTGTTTTGGTTTAAAATTACTGAATCTTAAGGACATTCCATTACCTAATCTTTGTTTAATGCACTATGTGGAAGCCAAATTCTAATATATTTTCATGCAAATGTTTTTTCTTTAGATTATTTAAACCTTATATTCTGAATTTTTTAACCCTCCCTTAACTTCTGCCTTAGAATCAATAGTGTGTATTGGTTTCAAGTCAGAAGAGCAATAAAGGCTAGGCAGTGGGGGTTAAGTGACTTGCTCAGGGTCACCAGGTAGGAAGTGTCTGAGGTAAGATTTGAATCTTAGGCTCTTGACTCTAAGCCTGGCTCTCAATGCACTGAGCCACCAAACTGCCCCCTAAACCTTATATTCTCATTCTGGCAAAAGGTATATATCTAAATAGTTTAATTAAACTTTGCGATTTCTCCCTGGCATATTGGAATCATTTAATATCTTAACCTTTTGTGCATGCATTTAACTTTTTAATTTTCTTAAAAGGATTCAGAGGAGAGCTGAATAGATATATTTACAGTTGTAGGTAGACCAGTAGAGGCAGGAGGATAAAGGGGGAAAACAGCAAGAGCTGGGTTCATAGCCTGTCTCTGCCACATGTTGACTCTATGGCCCTGGGAAAGCCATTCAATCTCTATGTTCTAGGCAACTTTCTGTGAATTGGTAAGGGGAGTTTCTTTACTTTCCTAAAGAAATCAAAGAAATCCTCAATCTAGTTTCTATCTCCTCTGAAATCTCTATCTGGGTTACAATCAATAACCCACTTGGACTTCTTTGTAGCACATTATAATATCTGAATATTTCTAGGCAATTAACATAATGGAACAACAGAAAGAAGAAATTAAAAAACGGGTGGTTGAGGTAAAAACACACTTGGCTAAGGAAAAAGATACAATTTATGAAGCTATACAAGTCTCAGAGGTAAGGAATTTAATGTCACCAAGCAATTTTGAAATGAGAATTTAGAAAATCAATTTAATTTCCAAGTAAATTTAGTTACATGTCCCTTCTACTTAGTTGACTGGGATGAATTATACACACCGGTAACCAGATGTATTTGAGCAAGAATATGTGCATACACAGGTTCTATTTTTCCAGTTGAGCCAGTGTAGTTTATTGGGTTTATAATCTTGATTTAAGGTAAAGTATAAAAGCTAAATGGATAAGTTCACTGCTTTCTACATTTGTCATGGGAGAGACAGACAGACAGACAGACAGATAAGGAGAGAGGCAGGCAGGGGAAAAAAAGATCTAGTATAATAAAACTTGCCTGCACATTGCCCTTTTACTCAGTAGATGGCATCTTCTTGTAAACGATGAGATCAGTCTCCTGTATTAGTTACAAAACAGAATAATGTACAATAGGAATTCTTTTTTTAAGGCCTCATTTTATAGAAATGTTTTTATAGCTTTTAAAATTTAAATTCAACAGGTACTTGGATAAAGCTCTAGAATTATATGCATATTTAAAGTATATGGGTATGAGATAGAAACTTCTACTCCATGGCAATGATAAAAAAAGGCTTTTTGGGGGTGGGGTGGGGATGGGGTTTATAAGTCCTTAAATCTTAGAAGAAGAAAAAATAGATTTCAAAGGAATTTTAAAAATTCTTAATAAAAAACTTGGTTACCCATAAAATGTTGCTGTTGGAAAGCTTCTTTATGTGATTGTGCAAATTCTGCTTTTTAAGTTTTTTCCCTCTACCCTTATATGATATGTGTATATGTGTATATGTGAGACTAGACCAGTGATTCCCTAGAATACTGGTAAAGGGAATTTCTTGATGAGGAAACTCTCTCCCAGTACATATGGGCATTTAATCTGCAATTTACAATATCAGAGGGTGTGCCAGGGGCACTAACAGTCTAAGTGACTTTCCCAGGACACAGAACCTTCTACTAAAGATTGAATCCAGGTCTTTTCTGTTTTTGAGGCTTAATCCATTGCACCAAGCTACAGCTCTTTCCCTCATCCTCTGACATAAATTTTTGAACCTATACATTCATTCATTTGTAAACTATTGGATTATTTTAAGTAGAATATTGGGTATAAGCAGTGATAATTATTACTGTAAAAGCAGGAATAAAACTTGTATAAATTTAAGGAAGATAAGATATGAGGCTCTATCATTTTAGTAATTGATATGATGATTTTTCTCTAGGCATTCATACTTATTGAAAAATAATTTTCTCTTACTTATGAAGTTAAGTATCAGAGTATAAATGTATAGGAAATGTGAAAGGCAGCAAGAGAGTCCGGGACCCATGAAAACATTAGGGGAATGTGAAGGTGGAAGAGAAAGACAGATCCACACATGGAGAAGTGTTACAGATACCAAGACCTCATCAGCTTCAGTTCTCCCTAGGGATCTCTTTGATAAAGAGCAAGGGCAATTGGCATGGAAGAATTCAGTTGACTACAGAATAAAAACCAAATTATCACTATTATCAATGAAATTATTACTAAATTAGTTTTCTGTTCCCTGTGACTAATTCTTCCCCAGTTTTCAATATAGTTTATTTGCAGTTTAGGGAGAGAGAATGCTATTTAGTGGAAAGGATCTTGAACTTAGATTGCAGAAGTTCAGCAACCCACGAACTCAATCTACACCTGGCCAAGAATCTTCTTTACACAATAAATCACCCTCTATTCTTTGTCTGAAGATCCCTATAGAGGGCAATTCTACCTCCTGAGATATCTTGTTTCAACTTTCACCCAGTAGACATAGCTCTGTCCACTGGGACCCAGCAGAACTAATCAACTTCTACATATTAGCCCTTCAAAGATTGGAAGAGTTTTCTCAGGTCCGCTCTGTCTTCTTTTCTCTAGGGTCTGCATGCCCAGTTCATAAGATCATAAGTCTTTAGGACTTTGATCATATTGACCTACAAGTATCCTGACTTTTAGCTTATTTCTTTCTTCCCATCTTTAACAACAAACAAACAAATTAATGCTTATTTGACTTTCCACTCAAGCTATTGTACTATATTTCTCCTCTTTTCCCTCTACAACCAAACTTCTATAGGAAAAAATAAAATATAACCATAACTCTACCCCCCAAACAATGATCTACTCCTGTTTCTTCTACATCCTCTGTTCTCATTCCCTTCTTTACCTCTTGCAACATAGTTTTTTGCTTCATTGCTCAACTGACACTACTATTCCCAAAGTTGGCAATGATCACTCCTTTTTTAAAAGTTATTGGAATATTTTGTTTTTATATTGCCTAAATTTTGCCATCAATCTTTCACTCACCCTACTAGAGAGCCATCCTATGTAAGTAACTATTTTAAAAAGGAAAAAAGAAACAACCCCCTCACCAAGGAAAAATTATCACTATATCAAAGAAATATGATAATCTGTGCAAATGCCCTGCACCTATCCACAATCCCTCTCACAAAGGAATGGAGGGAGCCATTAAGTAATTTTTTTCTTTCTTAAGATGATAATCTTTTGAGTTTTGCAACCCAAGTTGTAAATCATTCTGACTGGAGGAGAGATTGAGATTGGAGTAGGAAGAGAAATGAACTGAGGAAGTCAATAAGAATGCTATTGAAAAAGCTGAGAGAAAACAAAAGCCTATATTAGGATGTTGGTTGTGTGAGTGGAGAGGATATATATGTAAGAGATTCTGTAAAGGTAGAAAAAACAAGGATTGACAGCATGGAAGTGATGTGTAGAAGATGACACCAAAATTGCAGACATTGGTCACTAGGAAGATGGTGTTAACCAAGAGAATAATAAGGAAGTTAGGAAAAGATGAGAATAAGAGGGGGGCAGATAATGAGTTCTGTTTTGGACAGAATTTGCAATGACTACCATACATCTGGTTTGAGATGTTCAAAAGGCATTTGTATTTGGAATACTCAACTAGAGACCAAGAGAAGGGCAGGAATTAGATACATAGATCTCAGAGTGATTAGCAAAGAAATGATAATGGGATCTGATAAAATTACCAAATGAAATAAGATAGAGGGAGAACAAGATAGAAGGCTCAGAACAGAGCTTTGGAGGACAACCATAGTTAATAGGAATGGCATAGATGAAAATTCAGCAGAGGAGGCAAAAGAACTACTAGAAAGGTAGGAGTCATACCAGGTGAAAAATAGTATAATAAAACCCCAAAGAGGTCAGAATATTCAGGAGGAGATAGTATCCAATAGTGCTAAAGACTACAGAGAGGTAAAAAAGGCTGAATTTTGATAGGTAGCTTTGATTCTACATGAGCTCAAATACAAGTCTTTGGTTGAACATATTTTTTCTTATGTTCAGTCAAGTTAAGCAAAATCTTATCTTCATGTGCTACCATGAGTGCCAGAGTACATGGGAGCTAAAGATCCTATATAATTTCCTCAGACACTGAGTCTTGAATGAAATTCTGATTTCCCCTGGGGAAACTTTGAATTCGGGCATACAACAAATATAGTGATTTATGAGATGCTCTAAAACGGAACCTGGCATTCTTGAAACTTTTACCTATTATCATTTCCTCTCTTCTTCATTCCTCTAGAATTTTTTGCTGATTGTTTCATGATCATGTTTCATGTGTCCATATTTTACTTCTCTTTATTCCTATAATAAGACTTAACATAAGGTAGGATTTCTACAGGAGAATCACCTTATTTTCTCCTTACAGTATGTAAATTTTGAATCATCATCTAGACTCTTCAAGTTATATGAAGGCAGAGGGACATGACAGAAAGAATGTAGTCTACAGATGTCTATGGACCCTATACACACACACAAACACACACACACACACACACACACACACACACACACACACACATATATATATATATAGTCCCATGTACTCATTATGTTTTAATATTTATTGCTTCAATTTAATTTCAGTTCAATTAATTAAGTCTCTGGCCTTCTTAAAATTGTTTAAAATTGGTAATCCTGTGAGAGTCCTATTTTTAGTATAACATTATACTCAGCTTTACAAAGTATCATGCTCCTGGATAGTAACTATCTTTTTTGACTTTTTTTTTTTACATTTTGATTTTTTTATCATTTTAAATGTGAAAACAAATTTTTAACATTCACTTTTCAAAAATTTGAACTTCAAATTCTCTCCCTTTTTCTGGCTTTTCCTTCCGCATTCCCTTCCTGCCCCTCTTCCCTGGGATAGTAAATAGTCTGATATAGATTTTATAAGTATAATAACATAATTCATCATTTTGTGGAAGTGATCTCAAATAAAAAAGAATAAGAAAGAAAATAAGATATATTCTGTTTCAGTCTGCATTCAGACTCCATCAATTCTTTCTTGGAGGGTAGATGGCACTTTTCTTCAGCAGTCTCTGGGATTGTCTTGGATTACTGAATTGCTATTAGCTAGGTCATTCACAGTTATTTATCAAGAAATATTGCAGTCACGGTGTACAATGTTCTTCTGGTTCTACTCACTTTACTTTGTATCAGTTCATGTAAGTTTTTCTAGATTTTTCCAAAATTGTCCTGTTTATCATTTCTCATAGCACAATAGTATCCCATCACAATCATGTGCTACAACTTATTCAGTTACTTCCCGAGTTGATGGACAATCCTTCAATTTCAAATTCTCCAAAAAGAGTTGAAATAAATATTTTTATACATTTAAGTCTAATTCTCTTTTTAAAAGTTCTACTGGGAAACAGGCCCAGTAATGGTATAGATGGATCAAAGGATAGGCATAGTTTTAGAGAACTTTGAACATAGTTCCAAATTGCTTTACAAAATGGTTGGATCAGCTAGCAGCTCTACCAGCAGTATATCAATATCCCAATTTTCCTGCCTCCCCTCCAATATTTATTTTCTTTTTCTTTCATATTAGCCAATCTGATAGGTGTGAAGTGATACATAAAAGTTGAATTAACTTATGTTTCTCTAATCAAGAGTGATTCAGAGCACTTTTTCCATATGGCTTTGATTTCTTCATCTGACAACTACCCATTTATATCCTTTGATCATTTATCAATTGGAGAATGACTTTTATTTTTACAAATTTGACTTAGTTATCAAAATATTTCAGAAAACAGTCCTTTATCAGAGATGTTTTCTGCACAAAATTTTCCCCAGCTTTCTGCTTTTCTTCTCATCTTGATTGCATTTTGGGATACAAAACCATTTTCATTTACCTGGGTACCAAGGGATCATGTGAATGATCCATGTTTATCTCTTCCCTCTCTCTACATGATTAGTTCATTTATTTTCCTACGAAGACATCTCCTTGATGACATCTCTTATACTACTTTAATCTTGCAATTTTCTCCCCTAGTTAAAATGTTACAAACCATGTGGTTTTCCATTGCTTCTTTAGTGACCTTCATCTTTAATTACTTGGAGACTAGTGTTCCATATCTCATCACTATTCAGTATGACCAGAAGAATATTGATGTAAATTTTCAGTCTTTGAAATTTTATTTTAGTAATATTCCTTTCTTTTTAGTCATTTTAGTAATATTCATTTCTTCTCCAATTTCTTCTCATTTTCTTCTACCCTGTAGTATTGATGACATCAGGGTTTCTTCTATATTAATTTTTTTCAGATTCTACTACATATGTGTGATGTTTTCCTTGTTAAGATCTCTTTCCTTTATTCCATTTTTTGTCATTCACTTAGTATATTTTCCACCTACAGGTCTGAATTCAATCCATAAACACTTATAAAGTACTTTATTATGTGTACTGTGCTAAGTGCTGGAGATATAAAAAAGGCAAAAATAATTGTCTGCTGTTAAAGAGCTTTTGATCTAATGGGAGGGGCAACATACAAACAAATATATACAAATCAAACTACATAAAGGATAAGTAGGAAGGAATTAACAAAGGGAAAACAGAGGAATTAAAATAATTTCCATAGAAGATAGGGTTTTAGTTAGAACTTAAAGGGAGCCAAAAAGGTCAAATCAGAGTAAGGAGGAGGAATAGAATTCAAGGCATGGAGAAGAGTCAGAGAGAATGCCCAGAGTTGGAAAATCGAATTTCTTCTTTATGAAACTGCTAGGAGGACATTGTCACTGATTTGAAGTGTATGTATCATGGGGTAAGAAGCCTGGAAAAGTAGGAGCTAGGTTATGAAATGATTTAAATTCCAAACAGGGCGTTTTATTTTTGCTCCATTAGGCAATAGGAAACCACTGGAATTTATTGACAATGGGATGGAGGTTGGGGATGACATGATTGCACTATACTTTTGGAAAATAACCTTAGTAGCCAAATGAAGTATGAATTGGAGAAGACAAAGACTTTTGTCAAGTAGATCTATCACTAGGCTGATACAAAAATTAAGGTATAAAGTGATATGGACTTGTATTAGAGTGAAAACAATGTCTGAGGAGAGAAGGAGGCATGTTTGAGAGATTTTGTAAAGGTAAAATAAACAGGTCTTGGCAACAGAGTGCTTATGGAAGGTGAGACATAGCAAAGAATACAGAATGACTACTAAATTTTGAGCCTGAGAGATTGGGAGGATGGCATTGCCTCTAAAGTAATAGAGGAGGTAGGCAGGAGACTGAAAAACAATTGTCGATATAAGATTGGAGATCAGGCAAGAAATTGGTGTAGAAATGGTGGATTTAAGAATGATCAGTACTGAGATGATAATTAATCCCCGAGAGCTAATGAGATCACAAGCAAAATTGTATAAAAGGAGAAAAGAAGAGGACCCAAGATCCTTAAGGTTACCTAGAGTTAAAAAGTAGGATCTGGAAGAGGATCCAGAAAAGGAGATAGAGAAGGAGAGGTCCAATAGGTAGGAGGAAAACCAAGAGAAAATAGTGCCTTGAAAATCCAGATAGAATAGGAGGAAAGGATGTCAAAGTGTGTCATAAGTCACAGATAGGTCAAGAAGAATGAAGATTGAGAGAAGGCCAATGGATATGACAAATAAGATCATTCAAAACTTTGGAGACAGTGGATTCAGTGGAAAGATAAAATCAGAAAACAGATTATGAGGGGCTTATGAAGATACTGATCAGAAAGTGGAAGCACCCATTTATAGATGGCCTTTTTAAGGAATTAGTTGCAAAGGACAGAAGAGATATAGGACAATAGTCAGCAGGAATGGAAGGGTCAAGTGAGGAGTTTTTTTTTTTCCAGAATAGGGGAGAAACAGGAATGTTTTTACGTAGCAGGAAATGAGCCAATAGAGTGGGAGAAATTGAAAATAAATGAAAAATAAGGGGAGGGCAGAGGAGGAAAAAATCTGTTGGAGAGGATGGGATGGAACAGAGTTGCTTGAACAATTAGAGAGACAGGAGTGATGAAAGGAAAAGAAGTTTAGAATGAATGGACTCAGCTTTTCTGTAAAATATGATGTAGAATTCTTAGCTGAGAGTGGGATTGGGAGGAAGATAGGCCATAGAGGTATGAGGAGGGATGAAATATTTCTGAAGAGTGACTGTGGAGAGTGGGAGAATGAGTTGGTCAAAAAAAATTGTAGAATTGCCCAGCAACAGTGAGAGCCCAAATGAGGTTATATAAATTATACTTGTGGTTGGTCCAGTTAGAATGGTGGTGTTATTTTCTCTACCTGTATTCTGCAGTTGTGTATAGATATGAAGGCAATAGATTTGGGGAGTTATCCAAGGCTGAGGGTGTGTTAGGCATAGCTGACAGCATGATAAAGAGGCTAGGTATTCAAGAGAAGAGAACAGTAGGATTGAATTGATTTGGAGAAATGAAATTTCTTGTGGATCATTTGATGTCCTAACCATCCCTCAATGAAGTTCAAAAGTGACTTATTCCATTAAGTCTTCACTGATTTCTACCAGGTTGTAGGGATGTCTTCTGATCTCATAGTACATTTTACTATTTTTATGTTCTAGTAATATTGTAATTTGCAATTTACCTATTTGTGCACATTCCCTGTCTCCCAAATTAGATTTTAAAGTATTTGAGAGTAGTTTTTTTCCCTCTGTCTTTCTCTTCCATTAATTATCATGTTGAATTGAAGGTATAATGTTTGAGAGTAGGCTCTATTGTGATATAACTCTAGAAGTATATTTAGAATTCAATTTTTTTCAGAATCATTGAGAGAGGACTAATTACTAATATGTGTATGATAAAGAAAGAAGTTTGTCATTTTGCTAGTTTGAGAATTTGCATTCAAATGGCATCTCATTCATTTTGTTGTCTGGACCATAGCTTTAGTTTTTAACAAATTGAATAAAACAATGAATGAATGAATGAATAGCATATGTCATTTGAGGAAAATTCAGTTATATAATGTGAAATGATAAGCATCACCATTTCTAAGGCATTCTTTTAAAATTCAAATAAAAGATTATGTTATTTGGTAAAAAGTATAGAGAATAGACTCAATCACTTATTTTTACAATTTAGTAGTAATATTATTAAGAAATCATTACAGGTTCTTCAACTTTTTTTGAAAATAATTTGATTTTTTGATACTTGACTATGTTGCCACTAGTTATGTCCTTAAAATGCATTTTTGAGACTTCAGATTTTTAACATGAACTATTTCCTTTGTTTTAACATGAAATGTTTCTGAACTATTTTCCCCCAGGAAAAGCGTGACTATGCTACAAAACAAATTGAAGTAGCCAAAAATACAATTTCTACCCTGACTGATAAAATAAAATTTACACAAATAGCACGTGAGTCAAAACAGCTAGAGAGTCAAGCACTGGAAACCAAACTTGTAACTTTGAGGTAAGTTCTTAGTTCTGATCCAAGTTTTAAAGACATATATAAGAATAGCACCTACCATTTATATAGCACTTTAAAGTTTGCCTTGCACCTTAGAAAGGTTCTATTATTTTATTTTCACAACAACTCTGAGAGGAAGGTGATGTTATTATCCTCATTTTATAATCAAATAAACAAAAGCTATTAGAGGTTAAGTGACTTGACCAGGGTAACTTAGTAACTTCCAAGACAGGATTTAAACTCCTGACTTCCTGACTCCATGGCCAACATCAATTTACTACCTCAGATAATTGCAGTATTCCTTACATCAGATGAGACAAAATTAAATTTGCTAGGTTAATATGGATTAATTCTTAAAAGATTTCATGTGTCCACTGTTATCATACATGGTGACATGATAAATGTCTTTTTGTTATTGTTGTTGTCTTTAGAAAAGCATAGATTTTACCCCCATGTTTTTTTTTTCCACATCTGTTCATATTTGAAACACCAGGAATATTTCTTCTTCTCTCACAACATGCATGTTCTTTATCATCAATAAATTCTTTCCACATGAGGGAATTCCCTTCGACTGGGGAATGGCTGAACAAATTGTGGTATCTATTGGTGATGGAATACTATTGTGCTCAAAGAAACAATGAACTGGAGGGATTCCATGCAAACTGGAATGACATCCAAGAATTGATGCAGAATGAGAGGAGCAGAACCAGGAGAACATTATACACAGAGATGGATACATGGTGGCACAATCAAATGTAATGAACTTCTCTACTAGCAGTAATGCCATGATCCATGACAATTCTGAGTGATGTATGAGAAAGAACACTATCCACATTCAGAGAAAGAAATGTGGGAGCAGAAATGAAGAAGAAAAACATTTGCTTGATCACATGGTTTGATGATATGATTGGGGGTGCAGACTCTAAATGATCACTCTATTGCAAATATTAATAGTATAGAAATAGATCATGATCAATGACACATGTAAAATCCAGTGGAATTGCTCGTTGGCTATGGGAAGGGGTGGGAGGAGGGGAGGGAAAGAACATGAATCACATAACCATAGAAAAATATTCTAAATTAATTAATTAAATAAAAATTTTCAAAAACTAAAAATTAAAAAATTCCTTCCACTTTCTTATCTTATACATACTAGTAATCCGTCTTCTCTAGTATTTGGAAAAAACTGAATTCTAAGTATACTTCTAGAGTTATATCAAAATAGAGACTAGCCTCAATTATCCATTTTAATGAAAAAGAGCAGACATGGACATTTTAAAAAATTGTTTTTGGTGTTCTTTTAAATTTACTTTTTAACATATTTGAGTTTGTGATTTTGCTAGTCTGAGACTCTGCAGTATAATAATATCTCACTCATTTTGTTTTCTGGATCAAAGATTTAGACCTGGATAAGTAACCTGAGAGCTCATATAGTTCAACAACTGTTCCCTGCGACCAGTTCCATTTTATACTAATAAATTGACAAAGGCTATGCATAGGAACTTTTTCTTACTATGATAAAATGTACATATATAAAACTATAAATAAGGATTATGTATAATGGAAATAATAAAAGTATTCCCAATAAATATGGAAGTAAAACAACAATAATATGCCCTTAGCTTTCTGAAATTTGACATAATTCTAGAAATACTACCTATTGGAATAAGACAAGAGAAAGAAAATAAAAGTATAAGCACAGCAAAAGTACAAAAATACAAAACTATTCCTATTTTTTATTACTAAAATTTTCATAAAATAATACTAGGGAATTGGTAAAGAAAAAGTTTGAGAAATTACTACATTCAGTTAAGTAGTAGCATATAAAATAAAACCATTATACCCATAGGATTTCAAAAGGGCAATATCAAAATCTAAAAGGAAATAATTGAAAAGGAAAATCCCATCTACCACACACAAAACACAACAAAAAATATATAGAAGTCAGTCTTACAAGGCACTTTTAATACCTATATAGATAGAATGACAAAATACTTTTTAAAGAAATAATGAATAAATTTAACAACAGGAGGTTAATACATTACTCAAAGCTGAGCTAAGCCAGCATCATAAAAATAATAATATCATAATTAATTTATAGATTTGGAGCTATGCCATAAAACTAATAAATGAATGCTTTATAGAATTAGATAAAATAATGACAAATTTCACTTGAAGTAAATAAAGATTTAGAATTCTGAGAGAAAATTGAAAGGGGTAGCTAGTTAGAACAGTGAATAAAGTACTAGTCCTAGAGTTTGGATCCAAATCTAGACTCAGACAATTTTTTAGTTGTGTGACCCTGGGCAAGTCATTTAACCCCAATTGCCTGGCCCTTGCCTCTCTTCTGCCTTGGAACCAATATTTAGTATCAATTCTAAAATAGAAGATAAGGGTTTAATAAAAAAGGAAAAGTAAAAAAATATGAAGGAAGAGAAATTATGATATAAAGTAGAATTACTCAAAATGGATACTGTGATGAGTGAAATCTGAAGTCTGAGGAAAGCAAGGTTGAAGCTTCTGAGTATATGAGTTTATTAAAAAATGCATTCCAACTGCATAGGAAATTGGTACCAGGTCTCTTCAGTTTGGCACTGGACTACAAATACAGGACAGATTTTTAAATATTCAAGGCAAACAATTAGCAGAATATAAACCAAAATATAGGAGTAAGCAACCTGATTTCTAAGTGAAGGAAAAATTAAGGGTTTTGTTTTTTTTTGAGTTGGAAGGAGGATGAGTTAACTGGGGCAATTTCCTGAAATCATGAAAAGAGATGTTCTACTCCCCTCAAGTGTCTGTATTCAATCAAAGGAATGAGGAAGCATTAATTGATTGACTGGTATGGGGCCAGCTTCTAGATAAGACTTATAAAACTCCTTGCATCAATCTTCAGATATGACTGAGTTTTGGTCAGTATAATCTAGGTCATTAGTTGAGTCTCTAAGCAACAGGAAGAGTTAGTCTAGCTTTCTAATCGCATGGCTAGGTTCAAACAAAACATTTTATTTTCTCACAGTTTTCTTAATTGAATAAAATGTTCTTATAAGACAGAAATTGGATCATACCCATAACTGAAAAGATAGCTCTTCAAGCAGTAACATCATAGGGTCCACATGGTTCACTCAGGTCCTTGATAAGAAGGAAAGAAACAAGGACACTCATGGGCCAGGAATAGAATACTTTTTGTTCTCTCTCTGTCTGACCATTGACTGTCTTGGTTGACTGTGAAATTGTTTTCCTCAGAGAAATAGAAAAATCATGGGAAAGTAAGTGTGTTCGACCTTTGCTATGACCCCTGCTCTCTGTTGGACTTTAGAACACAGTTGCTGGTTATCTGCAGGTACCCATACCTTCAGGCACTTTTACATGTATTTCTGATCTGGTACAATTTTAGGGATCTTAGATTTCCTTCAAGTTATTTATCAAGAAACCTTTGGATAACACTAGTTATTTCAGTTGTCTACCTGTTTCTATTCTTAGAATTAATTATTTTGGTGCATGCATGATTTCCTCAACATGAATGTCCCCTATATTGAGGCACATCATAGCTCATCTGTTATCTCATCCAATGCAATTTTTGTTCCTGTCTTCCCATAAATGCTCTTGGATGATCTGCCTAATATGCAGGAGGATTTGCTTGTTTTTAACATTCCCAAGGATCCTGTCAAATACTTAGGTGATCCATCTCATATATCTTGCTACTTAACTAAATCTTATCATCCAATCATTTCCCTTACGATAGTTTTAATGGCATTTTTTGCACATAAATCATTGTTGGAACTAAAATGCAGTCACTATGCTTCTCTTAACATGCTTCTTGGATCAACCACCATTTTGACTCTTTTGAGACTGTGTGGTTGAATTATTTACAGTTACATAGCATCATATGGAGAATGGTGCTACAAAAAAAAAAACTGGATTTTTATTTCAGAGAGTTGCATGGGATGCTTGAGAATACTATACATTCCTTCAAATGCAATGCAGAATATTCTTCCAATTCAGTTCTCAGACCTCCTTTCCAAATTATATGTAGCGATGGACTAAATCAATGAACTGATTCTCTAGCTCTTGACTACCAAAATATGGAAGATAGGAGTTCTTCATCTATTAGATTTTTTTCCTGGGTAAAAATTACAATTATGAATTTCATTGAAGATATGCTATAATACTGGGAGACTTTATACACCTGGCAACATTTTATTCATCAACAGGACCATCTGAAAAATCCCAACATCAAAAGGAAATTCCACTTCCCTTTGTATTTGGTTTAGGATATCTTACATGACGGTGGCAAATATCATTGTTGACCATTCATCTTTCTACTCAATCTGTTGTTTGTCATTGCTAATCAAAGTATATCTGTTGCTGCAGTTATATCTATGGAGGACTTTTCTGTTATCTTAGCATATGCATTGGCAACACAATTTGGAGGAGTTACTTCATGGAAGTATTCTACTCTGTCAGATCAAGCACTTTTAAAAAATAGTCAACAAGAAAGAGACTTGAAATAAAGTATGTCACTATGTCACTGAAACAGGTCCATAATGAAAAAGGAAAGTACAAATAACTACTTGATGATCATTTGTAGAAACAAAAAGACTAGTGAAAAATGTTCCATCAGAAGCAAAATGTAAGTTGTTTTCCAGATATTATTGACAGCTACAGGGACATAGTGCTGCCCATGAAAAAGCTGAGTTGGACCCATAGCTTTTGGTGAATCTATAGTAAGCACTGCACATATCAAAATGTAAGGGATCTCCAATTTTAGCTCAAGATTTTCAATAAAACTTTCTAGTGTGTCAGATATAAAAAACAAATTTAGAATATTTCTAAAATAAAAATAAAGTCCTTATTTTTATCTCATCTATTATATTCTGCTTTCAGAATAATGAAAGGAGGGGGCAGCTAAATTGCTCAGTGGATTAAGATCCAGGCTTGAAGACAAGTAGTCCTATATTCAATTCTGGCCTCAGACACTTCCTTGCTTCATGACCCTGGGCAAGTCACTTAACCCCCATTACCTAGCCCTTGCCATTTTTCTGCCTTAGAACCAACATATGGTATTGATTCTAAGACAGAAAGTAAGGGTTAAAAAATAATACAAGTAAAATTTAAAAGGGAAAGAATTCTTCTTTTACCATTCCAGCCTTGATATGACAGATATACACCCAGAATAGTTTATAAATTTTGATATATTGTAAGCACCTTTAACAACATTCCACTGAAACAATTGCACATCATTCACTGATGGAAATTGCAATATATGGCTTGGTATTACACATATTTGCCAAATAAAAGGATGAGTTCCCATCAGTTACTGAAGTATATTATATTCTTAATTTTTAAAATTAGTTTTCTTGACATTTTAGATCTTTTGTTCCACTAAATAAATGTTTATTATTTTGTGTATTGCTGTAAATGTCTTTGAATTTTATTATAGTACCAAATCTGCAAGCTAATTTAGGTTGCATTGTCATTTTTGTTATATTGACATGGCATAGCCATGAGCATTGAATATTCCTGCAATGATTTAAGTTGTTCTTTATTTCTTTAAGGATCATTTTGTAATTGAATCCATGAAGGTACCAAGTGGGCTTTGAAGAATGACTCCTAAAATTTTTTATGCATTTTGTATAGTTGTTTTAATGGAATTTTCCATTTCTATTATTATCTCTTAGATTTTGTTATTACTTTATTGAAATGCTATTGATTGAAAAAAATTTAAACTATTACCTTCCATCTTATAGTCAATATTGTGTTTTGGTTCTATGAAAAGCAGTAAGGGCTAGGTGGTTGGGGTAAAGTGACTAGCCCAGAGTGATAAAGCTTGGAAGTGATTGAGAACAGATTTGAACCCAGGACTTCCCATCTCTAGGCCTGGCTCTCAATCCACTAAGTCACCTAGTTGTCCCCAAAATGCTGTTGAGTTTTATGAATTTGTTTTTTAACCTGCTATTTTGCCGAAGCTATTAGTTGTTTCAATTAGTATTTTTTGCTGATTCCCTACCAATTTCTAAGTTAATCATTTTGTCATCAGCAAATAAGGATTGTTTGTTTTCTGATTTTTACCTTTCTTTCTTTTTGCTCTTATTGATTTTTCTAGCATTTCCCAAAGATCAAATCATATTGAAGAGATTAGACATCTTTGCATCTTTGTTTTAGTCTGTATTTATTGAGAAAAGTTCTATTGTATCCCTATTGCACATGATGCTTGTTTTTGGTTTTAGATAGATATTTTTATTCTGCTTTTTAAAAACATATTATTATACTATGTAGAATTTTTAGCATGAATTAATGTTGTACTTTATAAATTTTTTTTAAAAAATCTATTGAGATAATCATGAGGTATAGCTTTTATTTCTTTTAACATGATTATGTTGATTATTTTTCTAATGTTGAACCATCCTTGTATCCCTGACATAAGTTCAACTTGGCAAGAAATAATCATTTCTTGGATGAATCACTATAATATAATAACAGGATTTTATTTAACATTTTTGAATGAATATTTATTATATTAGTCAATAATTCTCCAATGTGGCTTTATTTTTGCCTGCTTTAGGCATTAGAACTATATTTGCCTAATAAAAGGGATTGGCCAAATACTTTGTTTCTCCATTTTTTAGAATAATTTATATAAATATTAATTTTTCTTTATGGCATCATAGAATTTTCCTATATATGCCCTCCATTGGTAGTTATGTTTTACATATATATTATATAGTTTTAATTTCTTTTCAGAGTGGATTGTTTAGGATCTCCACTTATTATATTATTTTAAATATTTTATATTGTTGAAGAGTATTCCTTATTTCTTTTGTGTTTTCAGTTTTAGTGGAATAAAACTGCATAGTATTTTCTGAAAATTATTTTATTTCTTTTATCTTTTTAGTAGCTTCACTTTGTTTATTTCTTAATTTGTTGAATTAATTTTCTTTCCTCTGCTTTTAAAAATCAAATTTGCTAATTTTTAAGAATTTAGTAAGCCTCTTTAAAGAACCAAATTTGTTATTTTAAAAATAAACTCTATATCCAACTTACCTATTTCTTCTATAATTTTGAAGATTCATTTTGTGCTCATTTTAGGTTTTTAAATTTTTTTAACATTCACATCTTAACAAATATTCAATTAATTATTTCCTTTTGTGTTTTTTAATATGTTTGTAGGGTTATGATATTTTTATCTGTGGTTTGCTTAGCTGCTTCCCCCAAATTTTGACATATTCTCTCATTATTATCAATATATTTCACTTAATTTTATGTGATTTGTTTAAAAGTCTCATTATTTTAGACATTATCATTATATCTTCATGTTAGTCTGTGTCTTTTATGGTCACCAAAATAGTAATATTTTTATTATTTTATGGTCTGTAATAGTTAGGAAACACTCATTTGTACATTCTTTTGTTTGTTTCTTCCTGTTTCTTGCTTTCATCTAATCCTTCTTCCTGTTCCCATTTCAGTTAATTATTTAATTAAAAATCCTCCCAAATTCAATGTTTTTTTTTCAGTCCTCATTCTTCTTGACTTATCTGCAGCCTTCTTTCTATGTTTTTGGGACTCTACTCTCTACAGGCTTCCTTCCTTCCTACCTGACCTTTCCTTTTCTGCCTCCTTTACTGTATTCTCCTCCATATCATGTCCTTTAACCCTAGGTGTGCCTCAAGGTTCTTCTTTGTTAGGTTATCTTCTCTTTTCGTTCTATGCTACTTTTGTCCCTGAAATCAACAGCTCCCTTGGATTAGAAATCATCTCTCCATAGATGATTCTCAAATCTACCTTTCCTATCCTCATCTCTTTACTGACTTCTGATCTTGCATCTAGAAGTGCCTTTCAGGCATCTTGAAATGAGTGTATAGTAAACATCTTAAACTCAATATGTCCAAACCAGAATTTATTATCTTCCCCCTTAAACCCTTTCACCCTGTACCTTCCCTATTACTCTACTACTGTATAGGGCAAAGCCATCAAGGTACATTGTTGTGCTGTAGTTAAAAAAAAAAATCTGTAAACGAAAAAATCATGTCTGAATCTTCACAACCTTATTTGGGGTTTTCTAGGCAAAGATACTGGAATGATTTGCTATTTCCTTTTCCAGCCCATTTTACAGATGAGGAAACTGAGACAAATAGTGTTAAGTGACTTGCCCAGGGTCACACAGCTAGTAATTATCTGAGAACAGACTTGAACTCATGAAGAGTAGTCTTCCTGGCCCTAGACCCAATACTCATCCATTGCTCCAGCTAGCTGCCCTTATGGAGGCATGCAGCAGGTGTTTAATAAATGTTTATTGCTTAATATTTTAAACTTTTTCCAAGAAAGATTTCTAGCCTTCATTGTTAATTCTCTTCCTTTTCAATCCTAAACATTTATTCTTTGATTTATAGTCTATGTGCTTACTTTATTGCTTAATCTATTTGTGTTCCATGTAGAATTAAAGTCCCTTGTAAAGTTTCATTTGAACTCCCTCTTCCAACTCTTTTCTAAAGTTATTGCCTTGTAGATCTAAGTCTTTTCTTCCTCTGTAGCCTCAACCTTTGTTGCCTCACCCTTAGAAATATCAGTTAAACAGAGGCAGTGATAACAGAAGCATTGTTGCAGGTCAGAATGATCATGTGTCCTAAAACATGTGGTCTTAGGTGAACTCTTGCCCTCTTGTGCTCATACTCTTCATTGACTCTGCATCTGAGTGTTCAAGTCCATCATTTTAGATACTGGCTTTCTTTAGGAGCTCCAGCTTCCCTTCCCCTGATGTAATTGATGAAGGCACAACACCCTCTCAGAAGATTTGGTTTCTCTATTCATCAACTCCCTCCTATTACCAATAATATACCTTTTCCTTCATGGGGTGAGAATCCTTCCTTTCAGTGGATTAAGATCTTTTCTTTTAAGTCTCCATATTTTGATATATTCCTTTTCTCACCTCTCCCATTCTTTTGGATGATTCCTGAACAAGGGGATGAAAAGTGTTTTGGGGCCAGCTAGATACAAAGGACTAAAGCTTGAGTACTGGCTCATTCATTTTCTAATTTAGAGCAGGTCTCCTTGAGATCAAGCCCAAAAGGTGAATGGATTAACTCCCCTAGGATTGGGGCATAAGGTATGTGGCATATCTATAGGGCCTCTTGCATTTCTAGAGGAATGGCTCTCTTTCAGTATCAGACTTATAGATAGAAAACATCCTTTAGCAAACAGTATATATCAACAGAACATTTTCTCCATCCATATGAAATATGAACTAGTTCTCATTCAAGAGACATTTTAGTGGATAGAGTGGTAGACATCAAATCAGGGAAATGATGAAAAATATAGATATATATGAATCCATCTCCAGATACTTAATGTTTGTGTGACCTCTAATCACTAAATCACATCCTGGTTCAATTTCTTCATCTATAACAGTAATTTTATGGGATTGCTGTGAAGGCCAAAAGAGATCTTGCCTGCAAAGCACTTTGGAAGCTTTATGTTGATGCATAAATGCTAATTACTACTACCACTACAGCTACCACATAAAAGTCACTGTACCAGGAGCACAAGGATACAACAAAAGAGTCACTGCCCCCAAGCAGGGCTCCTTCCAGCAGTACTGGTAGTGACCCCTCCTAAGTATAAGTGTCAACACTGCCAGTTCTGGAATTCTATTGGTGATCAAACTGACCTTTGAGAATTTCATGATAGTCTTACTTGAAACCTTTTCAACTTGGCAGCATCTGAATGAATTTGTGCTCCCCTAGCATTGCCTTCAGGAACACTGTAGTTATTAGACACAGACTTAAGTGCCAGGTGGTTCTTGAATTATTCTTCGACGTCATGATGAAGGAATATCAGTGTTGGCTCCAGTTACTAGAAAGACTGAATTCTTCATTTCGGTCTGCTAAATTATCTACATTAATAAAGAAGGCTATTGACCTGGATAACAAGATAGTGGCTGACTCTTCCCTTCCTTCTTCATTGCCATTTGACTCTTTTCCCTTTCTTGGAGGCTTTTTATTTACACCATATCTTTTTTGTTTGTTTTTAACCCTTACTTTTTGTCTTAGAATCAGTACTAAGTATTGTTTCCAAAGCAGAAGAGAGGTTCAGGACTAGGCAACTTTCCCAGAGTCACATAGCTAGAAAATGTCTGAGACCAGATCTGAACTCAGGTCCTCCCAACCCCAGGCCTGGCACACTGTATTGGCATTGTATCTTTTGCTATGACTTCCTTTCCCATCATCTCCTTTGCTGCTTTCAGTGTTATTCTGATTGATAGAGTGAAAAGTTGTCAAGTTGGTCAGTAAACAATTATTAACCACCTACTCTGTGCCAGGCATTGTGCCAAGTATCAGGGATATAAGAAAAAGCCAAAGACATCTCTGATCCCTAATCTAATGTGAGAGAGACAACATGACAACAACCACGTACAGATATGCTATATATAGGATGAATTGGAAGCAAGGAATAGAGAAAAGGCATTGATATTAAAGCAATTCATAAAAGTAAAAGGTGGGATTTTAGCTGGCAGTAAAGAGAGCCAATAGGCAGAGATGAAGAGGAAGAGCATTCCAATTGGTTTGTTTTTCATGGGGTTAGGGTATAGGATATCCTTTTATTTTATCTTACTATATATATATGTATATGATAAATAGCAAAGATATTAATATATATATACATATATACATACACACAAAATACACAAGGTTCTCAAATAGCTCATCAACTTCTGTAAGAGAGGGACGGAACATAGGGTTACTATAAGCAAAGCCTTCCAAAAAAAAAAAAGCTTTCCTGTCTTTGTCCCCTTTTCCATGTGATGTGTGGAGTCCCACCAAGACTAAGACCACCTCGTGATTAACTTTCCCCAGAAGGTAAAGATACTTTAGGTAAAGGGGTCACTGAACAAGAAACCCCTTACCCAATGGATATTCACTGTCTGAGTTACCACCTTGGCTTGGTCACTATCTGGCAATTCTATGTGGATGATTCCTTTCATTCATTAAAAAGTATATTGCACCAGAAACTTCCCTTCTCTCAAGAACTTGATTTCCTTTCAGCTTTGTGTGTGTGTGTGTGTGTGTGTGTGTGTGTGTGTGTGTGTGTGTGTGTGTGTGATAGGCTCATTTGACAGTTTAGTGAAGCCTTTTCCTATTCCCAGAATAATGTTTTTAAATGCATAGAGAAAAACACATAAACCGATAAAGGAAACCAATCCAAGTACAGTATCAACAGCAATATCTTATGGACCCACTGGCTCTGGAATCAAAGAACCTGGGTTCCAAGTTCAGCTCTAATTCTTAGTACCTCAGGGAGCATCAGCACCTCTGGCATGAGGGCCAGTGTTCTGTGTACTATGGCATCACCTAGCAGCCCAGGGTGGACTAGCACCGAGGTAGGAGGGCTTGCCAAGGGCTTTTCAGGGTTGCTCATTCACTTTTGGCATCCACTTTTCACCCACCTCTCACCTGTATCTCCAAAAAGCTATAGAATGCACAGTAGTTATACCCTGGTAAAACCATGTCAGCAGATGGGCTTAAACTGGATTAAGATGGGCTTAAACTGGGTTTGGGGTAACAGACCCCAAACAGTTGATGGGTTATTGATGTGTCTACCCCAAGCACACAAAGACTTCTCCCAGTAGAACAGGCAGATGAGAACAATTTGTTCCAATTGCTCTAAAGGCCACTGAAACAAGACATTGGAGAACCCTAAGAGCTTGTCAGATGTGGAAGATACCAAGAATTCCAGGCTTTTGCCAGTTGTCCTGGCTTTGTCTTGTTACTGGACTTTGATGACTCTGGAAGACAGAGTGAGGCTGAGGACTGTGCTACTCTGCAAAGCAGAACACCTCCTTGTGATGTCATTGGTTGTCTTTGAAATGAAAGACTTACAACAGCAGTCTTTATGACACTGAACAAATCCCCTAACTTCCTAGGGCTTCAGTTTCCATGTTTGTAAAGTGAAAGATTTGTGTTTGATCATTTATGTTGTGCAGTCTAGTTCTAAAACTGTGAGCTTGGGAGAGCTTGCTAGGTGGCTTAGTGGATAGAGAGCCAAGCCTGGAGTTGAGAAGACCTGGGTTCCTGGGCAAGTCACTCAACCTCAATCACCCAACCCTTCTGTGTTGAAACTGATACTTAGTATTGATTCCAGGACAGAAGGTAAGGGTTTCAAACAAACAAACAAACAAATAAATAAGACCATGAACTTAATATCGTGTGTCATTTCTACTCCAATCTCTGTTATTTCACAACTGGAATTTCCCAAAAGATTTTCTTTTCTTTTGGATAGTTTCAGAATTTACGTTTTAGTGTAATGTAATCAAGGGGAGTTTTTCCATTCATTTTCCATTCATCCTTTCTAGCACTTTTTGAAAACTGATAAGTGGTTAATGCAATCCTTTTTTTCTTATAGGGACCATTATGGCTATGTACACCATAAAACAGAGCATAAAAAAAGGCTTTATGATATGTTTTCGAGTGATTTGAACACATTAGAAGTCAGAATTGAGCAGGACAGAAAAGTACTTAAGGATCTCATCAATACAAGAAAAGAATGTCTGAAGAAGATAACAGTGAGTGCAATTAAAAAACACATTATTTTACTTTTCAAGTATGAGTAGAGCATCTTTATAATTAACTTATTGACTAATTTGGGGCATTTATCTTGAAATTCTTAAAAAATGACATTTTTGACTCAGATTGGTACTTTTAAAAGAGATTTTTCAGTAAATCTTCCTATGGGCCCTTTCACTTTGCTACTTTGGCCCAATTCATTTCCTCTTCTCTGCTATTCTATGTACCAACAGGTTATATAGTAAATACTGTTAGTATTGCTTATCTATTTTTCTTTGTTATAAGGGAGTGATCAGTGTGTGGGTATTACTGGGAAGTTTTGAAATTAAAAAGTTTAAGAAATGAATCAATGACTTTAAAGTTAAAAAAAAAAACAAACGAAATGGATTGCAGTAGTTGTCTGGAACTATCTCAAATTTGTCTCCTAATTGTGAAATGTATTTGTTTCCAAATATGCTTTTTCTTGTTTATCATTTCTCTGGTAAGATCTCTCTGCTGAATGACATGGACATATGTGATAGTGCTATAATTACATTTTTGAAGCAATAATATTATTTCGATTAAACTTAGGCAATGTGTTTCATTTGTGCTGTTATTGACTAAAGAATAGCTCCTATCCTTGAGAAGTAAATACTCTAATTAAGAAATTAATATGCTAGAAAGTTTTTTTGTAAAGTGAAAAGGTGTTAAGAACCAGAGCACTAATTTCAGTTCAGGAAATTCCCAGAAAAGGAACTTCCCTCTACCAAAGAATTCTGGGAGCCCTAGAGAGTTGACTAGGGTATTGAGAGGTTAATTTACATGCCCCGGATCACCTAGCCAGTTAGTGTCAGAGGAAGGATTTGATGGATTTGATCTTCCTGACTCTGAGGTCAGCTCTTTATTCTTTGCATCTCTAAATAAGAAATTAAGGGGTGGGAAAGTAAGTGACTGAAGACTGTGCATTATCCATTTGAAATGCAAGTAGATGGTTTCTATATAACTGTATGTACATTGCTGATAGATATCCAGAATTTTGCCAAAATCAAAGCCTTATATGAGTGTTAGTTATTATTATTTTATGATGATATGCCACTGATATTTATATTCTACTATTTAACTATAGTAGAATTAACGACATTGAGAATAGTCTAAAATGTTGAAGAACAGGATAGATGTGACCCTGATCATTAGAAGTGAAAGAATCTGTCCAAAGAAAAGGAATTCTTGTCTCTATGCATGAAAGTATTTCCATGTAAGGATTTCATAAATTATTTAAAATAAAAAAGTCATTCTTGTCAGAAATTATATGAACACACACACATGTCTGGAAGAGAGAATGAGGCTGACAATTTTGTGCAACTCTTCTTTACTTATCCAATTCAGAAGCCAATCAAGACATCTTAAGACATTTTTAAGTACTGTTGCCAGTTAGATGGCATAGTGGCTAGAACACTGAACCTAGAGACAGGAAGGAAGGCCTGAATTCAAGTGCAGCTTCAAATATTTACTATGTGACCCAAGGCAAGTAATTTAATTTTGGTCTACCCAAGTTACCTCATCTACAAAATGGGGATAATAATAGAGCCACCTTCACGGGCTGTTATGAGACTCAAATGAGATAATATTTATAAGTCACTTAGCACAGTGATGGATAAATAGTAGACATTAAATAAATGCTAGTCCACTTTCCTTCCCTCTCTTATACATCCATTCTTATTGGAAAGCATTAGTAAAAGCAAAAATTTCCAACTATCGTGTATCAATAATAATACTTGTGAATCATTTGTGTTCCTAGCTTGTAACTGAGGTCATTACACACACTCAGAATTATTAACCTCATTGTGCTTATCATATGAAGAAAAGGGTGCAGAAAAGAGCAAAGAATTGGTTTGACTTTTTCACTAAAAATACTTGGTGCCATCTAGTGGCCATTATCAGTGAAACTTTGAAGTTCCACTGCTACATATATGGGTGTCTCTACTTACTTACCCTTCAAGGCAGGAGGAAACTGGATGTCCATTTGACTTAATGGAATCCAACCTCTCTCCCTTCCCCCTCCCCTCCCCCAACACCCAAGGGACATTTGCTTTACTCTTTTTTAATTTTATTTTTATTGTCATGCAAAATACACTTCCATATTGGTTGTTGCTATAAGAGCATACTCATATAAAACCAAAACCCCACAAGAAAACCATAAATACACTAGTGTACTTTGATTTGCATCCGTCCACACTCCAGTAGTTCTTTCTCTAGAAGCAGATAGCAGGGACATTGATTTTAGATTCTAGTTGTCATGCCACAAAAATTAATTTGGAGGATTAGAGTCATAAAAGATCTTGGAGATTATTTTGTCCAACTCCTTGATTTTATAAGTGAACCAAGGCCCACAAAAGTTATTAGTTCAAAATCACATAGGTAGGAAGTTCAAAATTCAGGTTTAAATTTAAGACCTGTAAGATCTCCAAATCCAGAGAGCATTCCTCTGTATTGTTCTGGCTTTCATCTTTTTTTTCTAGAGTGTGGTGTTTGTGATTATAATAATGACTGACTATAATACTTTAAGCTGTGCAGAACATTTTAAAATATTATTTCATTTTGTCCTCACAACCCTGTGAGATCTCTTCTGTAGATGTTATTATGTGGGTAGAGTGCTGGCTCTGGAGTCAGGAAGACCTAAACTTAGACCCCATTTCAAATACTTAACTAGCAAATCACTTAACCTCTCTCTTGCCTTTATTTCCTCAAAGATGGGAAGTATTTAGGGGATAATAAGAGCACTTAATTCCCAGGCTTGAAAGAAGGATCACATAAGATAATATCTATAAATCACTTAACTTTGCATACAGTAGGAAATATATAAATGTTGTTTTTTCACTTTAAAGACTGATATATATTAATTTAAGGTTGCCAAGGAATTCACTTATGTAATTCCTAAATAAAACACTCAAGTCAGCTGCCAAATTTTTATGATGTTTTAATTACAATAGGAGGAAGAAAGTATTAGAGGGAGAGAGAGAGAGAGACAGAGAGAGAGAGACAGAGAGAGAGGGACAGAGAGACAGAGACAGAGAGAGAGAGAGAAGAGAGAGAGAGAGAGAAACAGAGAGAGAGAGAGAGAGAGAGAGAGAGAGAGAGAGAGAGAGAGAGAGAGAGAGAGAGAGAGAGAGAGAGAGAAGTTTAACTCAGAACCACTGTGGCTCAGGATGAGCCAAAGTGGGCATTAAGGCCTTGGATAGCCAAGACAGGGAAAGGGATCAGTCCTTATCACTCACCACTCACATGACCAATCTGAAGGAAAGCAGTCTGCGGGGCTCCCCCAACCCCAAGCACCAGCCTCAAACTGAACTCTAGCCCTCCTCACAGGAAGTCCCAAGAACTCCAGAGGCAGTTCTCTACCTCACTTCCTGCGTCTCATATGTGTCAATGGTAGCTCTAGCTTGACCTAGGACTGCCCAGAGGTCTGTCCTTTTTTTGTACATGCCTGTTGAAGGCCATATTCTCAAATAATTAAATCTTGAGTTTGCTGCAGCCCTTCTTAATCTTGTTACACTGAGTAGGGTGGAGAATGTAGTTTCCAAGACCTGATTCTGTTATTCCAAGTATCTCTATTATTATTCATCAGGAAATAGCTAAATCTGATCTTCTAAAGAATGGTCTGAATAGGGTGGAGTATTTGAAATTCACAGTATTTTTGTTGTTATTATTATTCATCTTTTTGGATGAACAAACTCGGGCCCAGAAGGACTATAATATATGCATAGTTATACAATTAGTATCTACTTTTGTCAGGATTCAAACTCAGGACACATCACAGGCAGACTCCCTGGTATTTACAAACTTTGGTGGAAGTAATACTAAGGTAATAAGTAATCAAAAGTAGTAAATTGGAGGGAGAAGAGCAGTATTTTTATTTGGTGTTTATAGAAATGACTCCTGTGGATCCCTTTGCTTCATGAGTTTCTCTAGTAGGCTTCAGAAACAAACCACACAATTTTTTTACTTCTGCAAGACAAACTATTTGATCTATATGTTGCTTCTTAGAAGTTAATGGCTCTGTTACATTATTCAAAGTTATGTTACACAGTTGCCTTATACAGTATGTATTAAGGTTGCTCATCTTAGCAGTTGCTTACATGTATTCATCTTCTCCCCACACGACTCGGTCTCAAAGCTGAATTGCAACATGTATGATTTCCAGACTGATGGACCTAATTATTAGAGACCCTTCTCTCTAGCTATGTAGTTAAATATTGTTCTTGGGTATTACTGATTAATCTAGAAGATTCAAATTAATTAATCTCATGCAAAACACTAAGTAATTATATTTATAATTATAATACTTTTTGCTCTCAAAAGGTTCACGTTCTGCTATGGCATACCAAAAGTACTTTTGTGGCTGTTCAGTTGTTTTTCAGTCATGTGTGACTTTTCATGATCACATTTTCTTGGCAAAGATAATGAATTGGTTTGCCATTTCTTTTTCAGCTCATTTTACAGATGAGGAAACTGAAGGAAACAGGGTTGAATGACTTGTTCAGGGTCACACAGTATCTGAAGGCAGATTTGAACTCATGAAGATGAGTCCTTGTGATTCCAAGCCCAAATCTCTACCCACTGCTTCAGATAGATAGATAGATAGATAGATAGATAGATAGATAGATAGATAGATAGATGGATGGATGGATGGATGGATGGATGGATGGATAGATAGGTAGAAATGTATTAAAACAAGATTTTTGAGAAGAAATAAGGTCCTAAAAACTGGAGGGAAGTGGGAAAGGCTTATTGTATGAGATGGCACATGAGTTGAGAAGAACTGAAGGATTCTAGAGATAAAAGTGAGAAAGGATTTCATTCCAGATATGTGGAATTCAGAGGCTCTTAGAGGCAGAGAAATAAAAGGATTATAAAATCATAGATGGAGAGCTGGAAGTAAACCCATTGGTTATCTGATTCAATCCCCTCTGAGAAAAATAAGAAACAGAGTCCAATTGATGCCCCTGCCAATGTGGAATCAATGTGGAATCCCCAGTTTACTTAGTTTGAAGGTGAAAGACTCAGGTTTGAGCCTGTTCTTGTGAGAATCCACCCTGAGGGGAATCTCAGGCTTAACAATCCACTTTAGAGGGGGGAAGAAGCCCAAGCCCAGTGACTCTGGCACAGTAGGCAGCATGCTAGTCTCTTGAAAGCTGAAGGTCCCGAGTTCAATCCTGGGAAGGAGGGTGTGATATGCTGGAAGAGGCTTCTGGAGACTAGAAGAGTTACTCCACTTCAGCTTGGGCTTTGTCCCCATCTGAAATGAATTGTTAAGCCTGAGATTCCCCTGAGGATAGATTCCACAGGAACAGCCTCAAACCTGAGGCTTTCACCTTCAAACTAAGTAAACTGGGGATCACTAAATCTTTCTAGGCTACAAGTTTGGGACTTCTAGATTCTATGTTGACATCCCCAAAGTAGAGGAAGTGAGTAGAAGGTCAAGTTTGGGAAGCAGCAAACTTGCTGAAATGCACATCCTGGGATGACCAGATTATGGTATCTTAAAAGCTAAATGGAGAAATTTGTATTTTCTTTTAGAAGCAATAAGGAGCTTTCAAAAGGCAGCCGTGATTCAGTGATTTAGAGCACTGGATTCAGTCAGGAAGATATGAGTTCAAATTCATTCTTAGACACTCTCTAGCTTTGTGATCTTGGGCAAGCTGCTTAACCTCTATATGCCTAGGAGATAGCTAAGTGGCTCAATGGATAGAGTACTGGGTCTAAAGTTAAGAAGACCTGAGTTCAAATTCAGAACCATGAAAATCCTAGCTATGTGACTCTGAGCAAGTCACTTAACCTCTAATTGCCTGTTGCCTGATAGAAGGATCCACTGGATCCAATGGAAAAGGAAACAGCAAATGACTGTGGTGTCCTTTTCCAAAAAAGCCCTATGGATAGCGATGGTCCCTGGGGTCAGGGAGAGTCCAACATGATTGAATTACTGAATAACATCATCAACAACAAAGGTGCTACTGAGAATTCTTAAGATATCATTTGTTGGGAATGAAGGTAAAGGGACTATCACAATTTTATAAGTTTTAACTTTAGCTGGTATAAGTGATGCACTGCTTCTGGTGATAGCCAGTAAGAAAGTAGACTATCGAACTAGATTTCAATAGGAATTAATAACATTGGAAAGTATGGCATATAAAACTTACCTCGTGTAGTGCATTCATTTGGTCACTTCCCCATTCCTTCCACAGGCATCCTTCCACCAATAAACATGTACCCATATTTCCTTTGTGCCAGGAGCTATAGAAGTCATTAACCCTGTCCTCAAGAAGTTTAATTATAAGGAGTTGGAGTTGGGGATGGAATAAGCATAGACACTTCAGTAGTTGTTGTTCAGTCTTTGGTTATGTCTAACTCATTGTGACCCCATGTGGAGTTTTCTTGGCAAAGATACTGGAGTGGTTTGCCATTTTATTCTCCAAAGGATTAAGGCAGACAGGTTATAATTTGCCCAGCATAGCTACTGTTTTAGGCCAAATGTGAATTTAGGTCTTCCCGATTCCAGGCCAAACATTCTATCCACTTAGCCATCTAGTTGTTCTACACTTCAGTAGAAGGTAGTAAGAAAACTTGTTCTCCATTATGTGGTTGATTGCTATGTTAGAAGAGTAATTTAGTAAATCTGGGGGATCGATACTTATTTGTGTGATTGCCTAGGGTGAAATAATAACTAAATGGCAATTCCAGAATAACTTTCCCAAAGAGAAAAATAAGTCATTATTACTACAGAATTGTTAATTACTATTTGTGAATCAGGTATGGAACTAATGAATATATTTAAGCTGAATTCTTTCCTTATGTGCATTATAACTCAGTATATCTTTATATGATGATCAATTTGTTTTCCTGAAAAGTGAAATATGATGACCTCTTGCAGGTAATAGCTTAAATAACATTCATATCACATCTCTCTTCCAAGGGAGCTCTTCTTGAAATGGGCATTGTTCTGAGTCAGTGATAGTAAACCTTTTAGAGATGGAGTGCCAGGCCCTTCCAACAACCCTTTCCCCCACCCCCCCTGAGTGCTGTACCCACCCCTCCCAGAGACTGTGTGCCATGTCCCTAACCATGACCACATGCTGGATGCCCCCTACCCCACCCCCCTTACCCCACACAGTGGAAGGAGAAAGTGCTCCCACTGGGCTGCTGATCAGAGGGGCAGGTTAAGTGAGGAATGTAGTATAGAGAGGGGGAGGGAGTTACCCCAACATTCTGTTCCCCACAAGCTATGCTGCCTATGAACTGCTCACCTTACCTGCTATGTGTTCCTATGGGGTTGCCAGATAGAGGGGCAGGGGATGTGAAAAATGTCATTTGGCATGGTGGGGAGAGGGAGGAAAGCAGTTCTGCCTGAGTCCCTCTACCATTCTAGTAATGAATTCTGGGGTAGGGGGGAGGGTAGCCATGTGCCCACAGAGAGTGCTCTGTGAAGCTATCTTTAGCATCCATACCATAGGTTCACCATCACTGTTCTAAGCTATTTGAGGGCAGGGACTGTATCTTGTTTATCTTGTAATACCCTTACACTAGCATAGTTTTCTACACATTGTATAGGCTTAAAATTTTTTTTATTTGTTTGTACAAGTGATGAATGAAAAGAGTGCTGAATGTGAAAGTCAGAATGCCTAGGTTTGAAGTCTTGCTTGTTTGTACTCTCTGTGTAAGTTTGAAAAAGTCATTTAACTCTTCCT
This sequence comes from Monodelphis domestica, assembly GCF_027887165.1. Classification (NCBI taxonomy): domain Eukaryota; kingdom Metazoa; phylum Chordata; class Mammalia; order Didelphimorphia; family Didelphidae; genus Monodelphis; species Monodelphis domestica. The sequence continues at coordinate 289,164,768 of NC_077229.1, read as the reverse complement.
AAAACAGTGTTGGACTAGATGACCTCTAAAATCCCTTCTGATTCTAAATCTATGATCCTTACTTAGATAAACATTAGGAAGGTTAATTTTTGCTTGGAAATAAAATCATAGGATCAAAATTGTAAAGAGGGAAGGATTCCTTGGCAGTTGTCAAATCTAATCCTCATGTTTTAGAGATGAGAAACCTGAGAGTCAGAAAGGTTGGGACTTGCCTATGTTCAAACAGGTAGTAAATATTGGAGTTATAGTTAAATTCTGGGTCCCCTGACTCCAGGGCCATTATGCAGTAATACCTTTCTCAAACCTTAAGTCACACATAAATCAACCAGTAACTAAATTCTGACTATCTATTGGATCTGAACATGATGTCATAGATCCCTCTCATCATACATTTCTTTTGTACCTAAAAAAAGAAGTTTATATGATCAAATGGTCATAGTTCTGGAACCAGAAGGGGCCCCAGAAGTCATCCAATATGGCCTCTTCAATTAATAGAAACTAAAGCCCACTCAGAGTCACCCAGGCAATATGGGACAGGTATCTCTGTCCTCAGACTCCCAACACAGTGCATTTAAATTGTCTTCTTACATCATGTACTGTTCTTCAGATGATTAATATTTTCTCTTTTTTTCCCCCAAATCAATACAATTTAGTTGGAGAATACACAAAATGTATGTATGTCTATACATATATATGTATATATATATATATATATACATATATAATCCTTAATACTAATTTAGCAGAATAATTCTTTGGAAGACATGCACATTTGTTTACCTTTAAGCTTATCTTAGCTTTTTTGGGGGGGACAGGCCAGTTAGGATCTTTTGAGCACATCTTAGTAACCTAGAGCTAGGCAAGTATCGGTAAATGTGCTCAACTGTAATTCATGCTTTGAAACGGTGTCAGCTCTCTCCTTTCTATTAAGATAAATTTTTGAAGGACAGGAAGTAAATTACTGACATTTTAGACCACCAAGCCTTGATAAAGTGCTGCCTCAGCTAGCAGTGTTAACGAAGGCACGTGCAAAATGACATTACATCTTATTAAAGATTATTATAGAAAAGTGCCAAGGTATTGGTGAATATAGCCAAGAGATTTAAAAAACCCAACACATCTAAACTGTACCTGAGCAGTACTGATTAGCATAAAGGATTATCCAGCTCCCTCTCACATGGATAAAAATTAGAGGTGGAAAAGACCTTTTATATTCTCTTCTTCATTACCTAGCCTGAGATGTGAATGATTCTTGTGATTTTATCAGGAAGGTCGGCATATTTAACTTTCCCCCAAATGAATTTAATGCTGAATAAATTAGGGCTGGTAATATTATAATGAATGTAAGCCAGTGACTGGAGGTTTGAGAAAAAGATAGGTTTAAAAGATACAAAACATTTTTTTCCATCTCTGTGTGTATGTGCGTGTGTTTGTGTGCATGTGTTTGTATATGCGTGTGTATTTGTATATGTATGTAGAACAAGGGTAGTGAATTGTCTAGATCTCGTTTTTTCTTTAATTAGCCAACTCAGTGACTTCCAGCAGTGTGCTACTCTGGTATGTGTCCCATGCTATAGGAGAGATTTTTGATTCTTGTTCCTTGCTCTAGGAAAGACTGAAAAATATCATGAATTTGACTTGCATGCTGTTCTGTGGGGAGTGTTGGTAGCATTATCCAAACAGCCCTCCCACTGTCTGATTTATTGGCTTAGAGAGAACTTGTACACCTGACCTCCTGAGGGAGCTGCATAGCTGAAATTTGGGTGCCATGATGATAATAACAGTTTGAGAGAAAATGAAATAGGCTATAAAGAGAGAGGAAATGGAAAATATAAACTATTGTACAGTGTCATGTTCATTTACAGTACTATATAAAATAATGAAAATGTTTTTCGATAACCTTTGTTGATTTTTATAATGTGAAATACATTTCATGGAAAAAGACAATGAATGTGGAAAAAATTAGAAAACTACTCAGCATCTGACTTAAATTTATGCATTGTTTACCATGGGTTTAGATTAGAACATTTCTGGTTTAGATTCTTCATAGGTATCATCTCAGAAAATGAAATATTGAGAAATATAGACATGAGGATATTGATCTCAGAGTTCTCAGAAACAGACAAATAATTATATTTTACATATTGATAATGTAGAGTGAAGAATGAATAGAATGAAGAAACTGAATACTACAGACCTGGCTTCTAAACTAGAATACCTCTGGGATTCTGGGAAAATCACTTAATCTTTCGGGGTCTCAATTTCTTCATCTATAAAATGAAAGGGTTGAACTAGATTTTATCTAAGGTCCATTCCAGTTCTAAATCTACCTACAATCTTAGGATTGTCTCTTCTTCACTCAAAAGGAGGTAGAATTCTTTCCATCAGCCATTTTTCCACACCAAGATTTTAAGGTTCTGTAATTTTTAAAATTTCATCTCTTACTATTAGTGAGACCAGTCACAGTCTCTTTGTTAGTAGATGGCATTTAAGATTTGCTGGGGTAAAAAAACTTATCACCTTGTGGCCAAATTGGTGATGTGTTTCTCTACACTATAGCTAAGCTTGTCCTTGGGGAATAGATCATCATCATTCCTGTACTCAGAGCCTTTCCGGACTGTAAAGGGCTGTCAGAACTTTCACTCAGCTGGCCTCTTCTTTGGGAAATCAAAGTCACCTGCACAAAGGGGCATTAGGAGAGAACCTTAGTGGAGGCATTTCTTTCTGTTTGCATTTGTGCCTATCACCAGTCAACATACATTTATCAGCTCCATGGTGACTTCTGTATACTTCAGATAAAAAGAATATATAGGTATACATGCTCCTGGATAGAAATGCAACAAAACAGACCTCTGGTGTGACTATTTTTGCCTGCTAAATAAAAATTTGAAACTTAGCCTCTTGATCAGAAATATATAGATATCAACTAGATTGTAAGGTCTTTGAAGGCAGGGCCAATGTCTTCTCTAGCTTTATATCCTTTATATCATCTAGCTGGGTGCCTTATGGAAAGTTTTATTTGTTGTCTGCAAACTATATACTCAAGAAACTTCAACTTGTAAATCAAAGACTGAGTTATATTCATGCAAATGCATTTGACTTTCATCTCCGAGAGATAGAACGGGGAATAATATATGTATTATGATAAGTAACCTACAATGAGCGGCAGCATACAGCATAGTGAATCAGAAGATGGCTTCAGAATCAGAAAGACCCTGGTTTGAATTCTACCTTTAAGATATAGTGACTTTGTGATCCTAGGCAAAGTACTTGACCTTTCTGTGACTGAGAAAGGGAGCCCTAATGTCAGATGGTAGAAGGATGTTCCCTCAGCAGCATTTCCCTATACTATTGAAATCACAGGTTTAGAGTGCCCTTTCCCATATGTCGCTCAACAAATTATTAAATAAATGTAAACTTCATTTCATTTAATTGTTTCAAAAGTTTGTGCTGAAAATCCCAATTTAGAAATTGCCTAGGAGAGAGGGTATAGTGCTTTTTACAACACAGTGTGTCACTTATGCTCAAATATTTCACATGAGGAATATAACACAGCTGAAAATCCAGCTATTGAAATATTGTAACATTTATATGGAGAAATGATCCATATCACAACTCTTAATGGCAAGTATACGGACCTAGATTTTTACAGATCCATAGCTAGCATGGGATAGATGGGGCTTTGTCCCAGAGTGCTGATGACTTGGAGGAAACACTTCCTTCATTGACTACTGCTATGGTGTCTTCTTCATCACTGTCTGGTATTGTTCAGACCAACTACTCCCAGGTGACAAGACCAAAAGAGATCTATTGCCATGGTTCTTCTCTATCAAGGTTCAGCTTCCCCACAAAGGACTGAGAGCTGAACTTTGGGCAACCATTCCCCACCTCTACCAGTTTGATTGTTGACAAAATCAAGTTTTCCCAATATCCCTTCACTAAGCTCTATTCTCCCCACATGAATATAGAGTCACTTATAATTCTTATTGTTTAATTCTACAAAGTCTAATTGTCTAAGGCAACAATTGGATATCAGATATGATTGAACCTGTTATTGTTCTCTATAATCTAAAATTGTACACTTAGAAATCAAGGTAATTAAAGAACAAAGTTATAACCAAGGCCAGTTTATATAACCAGTTATTGTAAATCTATGAGTGTTTATTGAATACTTATGTGCCAAACACTAGAATAAGTACTGGGAATACAAAGAAAAGCAAAAATACCCCCCTATATTCTGAGTCACCATAATGTATCCATCCTATAAATAAAACATAACCCTCACCATAATATAATTTTTAAAAACTGGTTAAAAATTTGGATCACAAAGTGGACCAATTAAATATTGATTATGATAGCTACCAGTCATCCCAGAGTAATAATCTTTAATTTTCATCTTAATGAAATGAACATCAAGAAATTTGCCCTGGTTGTGGTGTTTGTTCTTGGAGCTTGTCACTAGGCCAGATTATTTGATGGAGCTTATTTTCTATATCAGAATTGGAATTTGGGTTTTCCAACATTGTATTTTCTTTTCTACTATATCAAGATGTCACTATGATCAAGTTGCTGGGAATCTCCAAACAAAAGAATCTTTTGGGATGTTCTTAATAAATTATAGATTTTAGGCTTTTTTTTTCTAGTTGAGGAATCATTTGTTTAATTTATTGTGTATGAGATACAGATTGTGGACCTTTTATAAAAAAATTAATAATAACTAGCTTGTACCTATCATCATGTACCACATTACACACATTGCCTTAGATTCCTTGAGTAGACCAATGATAGTCTCATGATGGAAAAATAAGTGAGGGTAGGCTTGTCTTAAAATGTACTATAATGTGATGGAATACTATTGTGCTATAAGAAATGACAAGCAGGAGGGCTTCAAAAAAACCTGAGAACTCATAGAAAGTGAAGTGAGCAGAACCAGGAGAACATTGTACATAGTAATAGCACAATTGTATGGCTGATCAACTGTAAAAGACTTAGCTACTCTGATACAGACAATCATCTTAGACAATTCCAAAGGACTCATGATGAAAAATGCTTCCTACCTCTGGAGAAAGAACTGATGGACTCGAATACAGTTTGAAACATACTTTTAAATTTTCTTTATTTTTCTATTTTTTGTTGAGGGATAGTGTAATGTGCATTTTCTTTTGTAACATGGCTAACAAAGAATATCGCTATATTGCTTGCCTTCTCAAGGGGTGTGGGAGCAGTAAGGAGGGAGAGAATTTGGAACTGAGAATTTTAAAAATAAATGTTGAAATTCTTTACATGGAATTAGAAAATATTTAATGAAATAATACAAACTATATTAAAATAAGTTCTGTATTTACTGGAATCATAGAATTAGGTTTGATCCACCTAGTCTAATCCTACAACATCCCTTTAACTAACTATTTAGACTCTAGTTGAATAGCTCCAGTGTTAAGGAAATCATTGCTTCCAAAGGGAGTGGACAATTCTAATAAAAAACTCCCTCCTTATACATTAATCTTTTAAATTGCTCCGTAATCCCATTGATATGTGTTTTGTTCAATAAATGCCCCCAAGTGCCTTCTCATCCTGTGGGACTCATCCATGTCATTCCATGAATCTCACCCAGGAACCATTTTTGTATTCATTTTTGGACTAAGCAAAATATGCCTCCCTATGATTTTTACTCAAATGCTCTTAGTTATATCCCTCAGAAACACAGTAAATGTCAAATATTTCATTCACATGATAACACTTCAAATGTTTAAAAACAGTTTCCGTTTATGATGTGTCTTGTCTCCCTGAGTCTTCTCTTAGTCATTTGTTCTTTCACCAAATATTAAAGTACTATGGTGTGAAAGTGTTCTAGGGCTTCAATACCATATGTCAACTCTAATGGCACCCTGGAATCTCCCTCAGTATCTAAAGCCTCCTCAACCTGGAGGTCCTTTTTGGATGTTAAAAGCCCTCATTAATGTGTAAGTTCCTTGAGGTCAGGACTGATATTACTCTTTTTTTTTTTCTTGAATTCATATCCCTAGTACTGAGCACAGTGCCTAAAGTAAAGAGCTTAATGGATGCTTGCTATCTTGCTTTTCACTTTAGAGCCAAAATTTTGTGTGGACTCACTTTAACTTATTATTGAAATAGCCTAGAATTAAGATAGCCTATGGGGACATAGTGGTGCCATAGAGCACAGAGTCCCAGGGGTGAAGTCAGGAAGACTTATTTGCATGAGTTCAAATGGGGGTTCCTGCACTTACTCTCTCTGTGACCCTGAGCAAGTCACTTAATCTTGTTTGCCTCAAAATGAGCTGATGAAGGAAATGGCAAACTGCTCTATCTTTGCCAAGAAAACCCCAAATGGACTCATGAAGAGTTGGTTATGACTGAAAATGACTCTCTTTTAGAATGTGAAGTTCTCATATAATAATGGGGACCTGTGTGATTTGTTTGTAGTAGTCTCTTTTGATTTCTTTGCTTTAAATTGTTTATGTAATCTGCCTTACCTTCTGTCTCTTGTAGTTACCCAAATTTAGTGCTTATTTCCCCTGTTTTGATTCATTAAACCTGTGCTACAATGCTTGATCCTTGTGGGTTCAATCCTTGGTCCTGAAAACTGATGAGTATATCTATTCTTATTTAGATTACAGAGTCCATGAAAAAGCTTGTGTCCACTTTCATTTCTCAAGTCACCTTAGTCAAGGACCATCTGTCCCAAATGGTGCCCAGGCACCACTCAGTGGGTGAAAATTCCAAAGATATATAAGGCATTTGTGTATGAACTTGTGTGAATGCAACGTTTCTGTTCTGTGTCACTATGAGCACTGAATGCGGGCTTTACAATATAAACAGTCCTAACCAACCCAAATGCCGTTTTCCTTAAGCCTATAAAATGACAATGGATTAATGTTATTATCCTATAAATGTAATATATATCATGTCCATTAGGTGGCACTGTATTCAAGCCACCAACCAACTCTGGCACATGAATAGGCAAACTTTTTATCTTACCATGTCACTTGGTGGAGGCATAAATAGTTTAAAGCCAATCGGCCACGTTCATAATTTAGCAATGGGGCTATGGAATATTGCCTCCATGTTATTATTAGAAATCCATGACTCTAGCCTACACACCTTACATCTGGGATTTCTTCTCAGTCAATGATTTCCTATATTCATTGGACAATGATAGTCAACCAGCTGTGGCCACATTGTTTATTTGACACAGCAAAGGGGAAAACGAGAGTTAAGGCTTCTATATGATTTTGCAGCTCTGCTCCTATCCCACAACTTCCTGTAAAAAAGGAACAAGTTTCAGGGTCAGGAACTATGCCAAAGAAAGGAGGAGTGAAGGGAGAAGAGAACTATTTCATTGATCCAGGGGCTTTTAAATTGCTGACAGTTCCTCCAAGTGTAGGCTTGCCTTTGCTGCATAGATATCTGCTGTCTACATCCTCAGATTCCATGGATCTGAGGAGGAATGGTCTTTGTTCTCAGCTTTTCATCCTCTGGTCCTGGCCAGCAGTAGATGGAGTTGTAGCTGATAGTGGTCCTGAACCCAAAGCCAATTGCTATTTACCTACAAGATGGTTAGTGAACCTGGCTCCAACGGCAAGTGTAGGTACCCCAGTTCTTGGTTGGATGGCAGGAAAACCAGAGACTCAAGGAATCAGTTTGACTGTTGTGAATCTCTGCCTTTGTATCTCCCATACCATGCATTATGGAAAGGAAGACTGAATCTGAAGGGCAGTGCCACTTGTTTCTCAGACCATAGCAGCAATTGCAATCTGTGGCTGCTGCTTTCTACATGGACTCTCTAAGCAGGGATTCTTTATTGTACACTCATAGGTCTTGTCACTTCCCAATCTCGGGCAAATCTATTTTCCCCATGAGCATTTCTAGGAGAGGGGTGTCGAGGAATCTTAAGCTCCCCATAAAAATGAAACAGCATTATAGCAATAGTTGTAGGAATACTTGGGTTAGGGGTGTTGGGGTGATGAGAATTTAGAGGCAGCCAGGTAGCACAGTGAATAGAATGATGCAGCTTAAATCAGAAAGACTTGAATTCAAATTCTACACCAGACACTAGTATGGCTCTGGGCAAATAATAAAACTTTACCCAGTCTCAGTTTCTCTACCTCTAAATTGAGGATAATTAACACCTATCTCCCAGGGTATTGTGAGAATCAAATAAAATAACATGTATGAAGGATTTTGCAATCCTGAAAGTGCTATATAAATGTTAGCTATTACTAGTAACCAAACCACAATCAAGCATCATATCTAGATCTTCCAAAGGTATTCAGGGCAATCAAGACATCCTTCTTTCTATTGGAATCTACATCATTACGAAATACTGGGTTGTCTTTGCCTGGAAGTAACAATGAAATTATATGTCTTTGGTTTCCCTTTCATTCTGCAGTATCAGCAGTTTCATGTTGTACGAAAGATAGACAGTCTTGATGAGACTGAGACATGGATATTTTGGGTTCCTGAACGATATTTGTTTGAGTTTCCTTTGGTAGTCATATTCCACACAAAAAAAAGATCAGAACTTATTGTTATTATGTATTATTTTTTCTTCCTTTATTGATGTCTCTGATGAAGATGTGGTCCTTCCCTTTGCTAAAGCCAGCCGTTCTACCTATATGCTTTATCCCATCTACCCCACCTATATTTTTATAAGATTGGTCCAATAATCATTCCCCTCTCAATATTTAATCTCCTCCTCTCAACTTCTTCCTTCTCTGCTGATCACAAACATACTCTGACCTGACCCTATCCTTCCATTAATCAGTAATCCTGTCTTCCTTCTAGTTTTCAAATACCTAGGAAAAGTTCATTATAATCATAGCCTCTGCTTCCTCTATTCTCACTCATTTCTCAATGCCCTACAATCTGACTTCTAATTTGATCAATGAATTGAAACTGAAGCATCTAAAGTTGTATTGATCAGCCCCAGCAGGGCTTTTTAACATTCAGCCAGAGGATTTGGTGGAGTCTGATGCAAGGGTTCCACCTACACAGCCTCCTCCAAGAGAGGAAGGCCTCTCTGGAACTAATCCCTCCAGAAACCAGGAAAGGGAGACCAGCTACTCACTCACCCAAGATGAAGTCCAAAGGAAAAGATCCAAGAGCAGTCTTCTAAAAAGCAGTCTAAGAGCCAAAGTCAAAGTCCAAGCTGAAGGTCCAGTTCAAAATTACCCTGAAAAGCCAAGTCACCAGCCAAAGATCCCCTGCCAGGAAGTTCAGGACTTTTCATAGTCCTTTTCCCATATCACTTACTATTCCTTTCTCCACTTTACTGGAACCAATTGCAGTCTTTCAATTTGCTTAGCACTGCACAGGGGGTAGTCCTTGGCTTCTGGAGTTGTCACTCACTTTAGTAAGTGACTTGAGAACTCCCTTACTAAGTGTTAAGTAGGGGCATTTAAGTTTTTGGTTGATAATTGAAAAATTGCTGATTGATGGACAAAGTTTGATTCACTCTTCACAATCACCCCTGTGATTCTTTGGGAGACTAAACTCCCCAATGAATCATTTAACATAACAAGCTTATCCCTCCAAAGATCTTGGCACAGATCTCATTAAACCCACAAGGACTGTTGGTCTCCTTGACCTTGTGCTTCTTTGTACTGTACAATGACTCTTTTGTGATCCCTTCTCCTGAAATCAGACACAATTATTAATCACAGTCCCACAATATTGTGACAAGGAAATCACTTTAAAAGACTGATATATATTAATTTAAGGTCGCCAAGGAATTCAGCTATGTAATTCCTAAATGAAAACTCAAGTCAGCAGTCAATCTTTTATGGAGTTTAATTACAACAGGAGGAAGAAAGGAATTAGAGATAGAGAGAGAGAAAAGGGAGAGAAGGGAATAGGGCTTAAATACCCCTTCTGTTTAGGCTGGGCCAAAAGGCCCAAGCCCTTAGATAGCTGGGGCAAATAAAAGAGATCAGTCCCTATTACTCACGTGACCAAAATGGAGAAACAGTCTCAGAGGCCCCCACCTTCAGCTTCCTTCAGAGCAAGCTTCTCAGAGCACACTCCAACCACTCAGACAAACTCCTCAACCACCACCCCTGAGTCTTCAGACCCCTCTATCTTTAAGGCAACCATCCAAGTTCCCTCCCCTCGGTTCTCACATCTACCAATCACTGTCCATCAATTTCCCTGTGCCAATGGAGGCTCTAGCTTAACCCAGGACCGCCCAGAGGTATCTGGCTTTGCACATGTCTGTTGAAGGTCATATTTTCAAATAATTAAATCTTAGATCCTTTGCTACAGCCCTTCCTAAATCCTGTTAACCTGAGTAGGGTAGAGATTGGAATAATTAAATTTTGATCTATGCTGCAGCCCTTCCTTAATCCTGTTAGGACTGAGTAGGGTGGAGATTGATTCCAAGTATCTCCATTGTATCAATTCTAAAATCAATCATGACTCAAAGAAATTCCTGTTCTATGCTTAAGCATAGGTCAAAGTCCTTTCCATTGTTCAGCAAAAGGTTTCTGTCCTAAAGTAATCTTAAGAAGGGAGGAGGAGGAAACTCTCATGCCAATAGGGTTCACATTCCAATAGCCAAGACCCACTACCAATAGGAAATTTTTCAAGTATGAAATTTCCCAATGGTGAAATTTTCCAACATTTATAAGTCTAAGAAATTTTGAGGTTTACAATATTTAACAATGAAATGACAGGTTTCCATAATCTAAAGCTTTTGAGTATATGTTGATATTAGAGCAAATGGATATTTTCAACTTCTATTGAAAAATCAAAAGATTAAGTACACTAAATAAAAAAGGAAAAATCAAATATTCTTATTGCAAATGAAAAGAAAAACAATAATAAAAATTCACAGTGTCCACTTGTAGATAGAAGGTACTCTCTTTTCATGTGAGCAATAAATCCAAAAGTCCTTTTCTGCAATTTTGATTGCTGTTGGAATGGATAACAGTATTTGGAATGGACCTTCCCAGGTAGGATGAGTTGCTCCAGCGTGCTGGAAGTTCTTTATGTATACTTTGTCTCCTGGGTTAGATCAGGAAGTGAAAAGTCTATAGGTCTTGCTTGTACTACAGCTCTGGATTCATGGAGTTCTTGCAATTGTATCTGCAAATCCTGTATATAGGAAGCAATAGAACTGTTGCCCCCTCCCCAGTAGTGACATATATGCAGGAGAAGCAGGCATAGCCTTTATAGGGGGAATATCCAAAAAGCATCTCAAATGGTGAGATGTGTAGATCTCCCCTGGGCCTGTTTCACAGATAAAATAGAGATATAGGGAGAGCTTCAGGCCATTTTGAATGAGTCTCAGTGCATATTTTGCCAATCATACTTTTAAGTTCTTTATTTATTCTTTCAACTTGGCCTGAGCTCTGGGGAGGATAAAATACATGGAATTTAAGAGTTGCAATTGTCAACTCTTTAAGGCCAATGACTTTTTCCTTAATCCTTATCCTTTTTGATCTCTCTGTACCTTTGGACATGGTTCTCCCGAATATTCTCTTGATGGTTCTTTATGAAATCACTCTCCCTTGAAAATCCTACCTGCCTGAACATTCCTTCTCAGTCTGGGTTCCTTAACTGTGGGCATTCTCCAAGGCTCTTTGTCCTGAATCCTCTTTAATACTCTCTCTGAGTTTTCTCCTAGTGATCTCTTCAAATTTCAAGGTTTCAGTTACCATCTCTATGTTAAAGATTTCTAGATAACTGTTTCTCTCAGTAATCTTGGCTTTCTTCTATGCTTTAGTCCTCCATCACAAATTATTTAATGGATATTCTGAACTACATGTCTAACAGGTATCTCAAACTCAACTAGTCTGAAACAGAACTTATTATCCTTCTATCCCTCTTTCAGAATCCCCTATTATTATTGAGGATATCATCATCCTTCCAGGCACACAGGTTGACAACCTCAAAGTCATACTCAGCTACTCATTATGTTTCACCTTATAGCCTTGTCAACTTGACCTCCACAACATGGCATTTGTCCCCTTCTTTTCACTAATATGTCAAGAAATCTTGTTTAGACATTCATAATTGTGATATCGAAATCACTTTAAAAGACTAATATATATTAATTTAAAGTCGCCAAGGAATTCAGCTATGTAATTCCTAAATTAAAACTCAAGTCAGCTGCCAACCTTTTTTTTATGGTGTTTTAATCACAAACAGGAGGAAGAAAGTATTGGAGGGAGAGAGAGACAGAGGAAAAAGGAAAAGAAAGAAATAAGGCTTAAATACCCACTCTGCTTAGGCTGAGCCAAAGCGGACCCAAGGTCCTGAATAGCCAAGGCAAAGAAAGAGATCAGTCCCTATCACTCTGTGGTCTCCTCCAATTCCAAGCACCAGGCTCCAACCCCCTCTCTCCCTCCTCACAGGAAATCACAAGAACTCCTGAGCTGTCTTCTACCTGACTTCCTGTGTCTCACATGTGCCAGTGGTGGCTCTAGCTTGACCTAGGACCGCCCAGAAGTCTGTCCTTTTTGCAAATGACTGTTGAAGGCCATATTCTCAAATAATTAAATCTTGAGTTTTGCTGCAGCCCTTCCTAATCTTGTTACCCTAAGTAGGGTAGAGATTGTAGTTTCCAAGACCTGATTCTGTTATTCCAAGGATCTCTATTGTTATTAATCAGGAAATAGCTAAATCTCATCTTCTAAAGAATGGTCTGAATAGGGTTAAGTAGTTTTGAAATTCACATAATGCAATCTGTAGACCATTAATATTTCTCCCAGTTGATCAATCTGTCTTGTCTCCTACTAATACTATAATCTATTCTCCACATATTTGCTAAAGTGATATTCCTAAAGAATAAGTCTGACCATTTCTTAAAAAGTGCTACTAGACTTAGAAGACATCTTCCAACTTCCGGGTAAACATGGCTGCAATCTAAACGCCACACGCTTCCTCTCCCTGGCACAGAACAAAATAGACTACATCGAAGGAGCATAAAAATCACCTTTGGAGGAACAGAAGGACTCCCTGGTACCCCCACAGAGGCGAAGGTATGTGGGGTTTGAACATTTCCACACTATAAGAAGAAGGAGGAAAAGTTTGCACAGAAACGTGAACTGAGCCGCCCTTCCCCCCCCCACATCCCCCACCAAACCAGAGAGAGCTACTGGAGTGCTCACTGGGACAGCGAGTGAGTGGGGAACGTCTCTGTCTGGGGGGCACTCCAGGGTCCTTGGGATCTGGGGACTGCCAGGAAACAAAGTCTCAGGGTGGTTTCACGGGAGAACACGGCTCGGAGCACAGGGGGCCCTCGGAGCTGTACTCGGGGCGGTTGTGCTGAGCATCTGGGTGGAGCTAAACACCAGGGGCAGACCACGTGCTGATTATCTGGGTGGAACTGATCACCTGGGCAGTTGGGCTGTGATCAGGGGCCCCGTGCTCTAAGAAACCTCAGAGGCTGGGAAGAACTAGTCTGAGGCAAACTAAATTCACAGACAACCCGCCCATATCACCCAGAAACCAGACCAAAAAGGAAAGGGGAATAAAACCACCAAAGGGATGGCTCACATGGCCCAAAATCAAGCCTCCGGGAAGAAAGGGAAAAAGGTGACTATTGAAAACTTATGGTGGGATTACCCAAGGAAAAGAAGAGAATGAGGATGAAATCCAAAAAAAATCAGAACATGCCTCCCAAAAGGGAAACTATCAACAAGCTCTGGAAGATCTCAAACTGGAGCTTATCCAAAAGATGGAAACCTTCTGGAAAGAAAAATGGGAGAAAGAGATTAGCAGTCTGATAAGACTGCTTAATTGGAGAAAGAGCTGGAAACATCCAATAGAAGGGCAGACAAAGCTGAAAAGCAAAACCAGTCCCTAACGACCAGAATTAAGCAACTCAAAGAAAGTGAGATCATAAAACTGCAAGAAGCAATAAAGCAAAGCCAAAAAATTAATGAATTAGAAGAAAACATAAAATATCTCACTGAAAAGGTCACAGACTTGGAAAACAGAGGAAGAAGAGAAAACCTCCAAATTATTGGTCTCCCAGAAAAACCAGAGATAAACAATAATCTCAATGTTATCCTACAGGAGATTATAGAAGAAAATTGCCCACACGTTCTGGAGCAAGGGGGCAAAATAGAAATAGAAAGGGTTCATAGAACACCCTCTATACTAAATCCCCAAAAGACTACCCTCAGGAATGTAATTGCCAAATTCGAGCTTCCAAGAAAAGGAGAAAATCCTACAAGAAACCAAGAAGAGGAGCTTCAGATATAGTGGGGCTCCCATAAGAATCACACATGACTTAGCGGCTAACACACTAAGAGACCGCAAAGCATGGAACACGATATTTAGAAAGGCAAGACAGCTGGGTCTCCAACCAAGAATCAACTACCCAGCAAAACTGATTATATACTTCCAGGGGAAAGTATGGGCATCCAAGAAAATAGAAGATTTCCAAGCATTTGCTAAGAAAAGACAAGAACTTAGTGGAAAATTTGATATCCAAGCACAGAAAGCAAGAGAAACATGAAAAGGTAAATATGAAAGAAAGGAAAAAGGAGATAAATCTTATCTTTTTCTTTAAGTCAAACTCTCTTCTATAAGGACTACATTTACATCAAATTATATATACTAATATGTGGGGAAAATGTTTTGTGTAACTCTCAAAAATTGTATGCATCATAAGAGTAGTTAGAAGAAACATGCATAGGGAAAGATTGGGGCATTAAGAAGATTTGGTGAAAGGGGGCAAAGAAAGGAAAAGGGAGGGGGGAAACCATCGATAATACTAAGATTTACTTCAAGAAATAGGGGGAAACATAATATAATAATCTTTCCCATATAAAGATACACATGGGAAGGGGAAGGGAAGAACTCTCATATGAGAAGGAGAGGAAGAGAGCGTGAAGTGGAATTACTTAAACTTTACTCTCAGTGAAATCAAATCTGAGAGGGAAGAACATCTAGATCCAGTGGGATCCTGAATTCTATCTTATCCAACAGGGCAAGAAAGAAAGTGAAATTAAGGAGGGGGAGGTGGGAGGGAGTATAAAAAGGGAAGGAAGGAGGGGGGGAAGGGAGCATAAAAAGGGAGGGGCTAGAAAGGGAAGCATATCAAAGGAGGGGACTAAAGGGACTGACCCAAAGTAAATCACTGGTTCAAAAGGATATAGCTAAAGAAGAAAGGTCAGAACTAGGGGAAGATATCAAAATGCCAGGGAATCCAGAAGTGACAATCATAACTTTGAACATGAATGGGATGAACTCACCCATAAAACAGACAAATAGCAGATTGGATTAGAACCCAAAACCCTACCATTTGTTGTCTTCAAGAAACACATATGAGGTGGGTTGATACTCACAAGGTTAGAATTAAAGGTTGGAGCAAGAGCTTTTGGGCCTCAACTGATAAAAAGAAGGCAGAAGTAACAATCATGATATCTGACAAAGCCAAAGCACAAATAGATCTGATAAAAAGGGATAGGGAAGGTAAATATATTCTGTTAAAAGGGAGTATAGACAATGAGGAAATATCACTAATCAACATGTATGCACCAAATGGTATAGCATCTAAATTTTTAATGGAGAAACTAGGAGAATTGAAGGAGGAAATAGACAGTAAAACCATATTAGTGAGAGACTTGAACCAACCACTATCAAATTCAGATAAATCAAACCAAAAAATAAATAAGAAAGAGGTAAAAGAGGTGAATGAAATCTTAGAAAAATTAGAGTTAATAGACACATGGAGAAAAATAAATAGGGACAAAAAGGAATACACCTTCTTTTCAGCACCACATGGCACATTCACAAAAATGGATCATACACTAGGTCACAGAAACATGGCACTCAAATGCAGAAAAGCAGAAATAATAAATGCAGCCTTTTCAGATCACAAGGCAATAAAAATATTGATTGGTAAGGGTACATGGAGAGCCAAATCAAAAATTAATTGGAAATTAAATAATATGATACTCCAAAATCGGTTAGTTAGAGAAGAAATCATAGAAACAATTAATAATGTTGTTGAGGAAAATGACAATGGCGAGACATCCTTTCAAACCTTATGGGATGCAACCAAGGCAGTACTTAGAGGAAAATTCATATCCCTGAGTGCACATATTAACAAATTAGGGAGGACAGAGATCAAGGAATTGGAAATGCAAATCAAAAAACTTGAGAATGAACAAATTAAAACCCCCCAGAAGAAAACCAAACTAGAGATTCTAAAAATTAAGGGAGAAATTAATGAAATCGAAAGTGACAGAACTATTGAGCTAATAAACGAGACTAGAAGCTGGTACTTTGAAAAAACAGACAAAATAGACAAAGTACTGGTCAATCTAATTAAAAAAAGGAAAGAAGAAATGCAAATTAACAGCATCAAGGATGAAAAGGGGATCTCACCTCCAATGAAGAGGAAATTAAGGCAATCATTAAAAAATACTTTGCCCAACTATATGGCAATAAATATACCAACCTAGGTGATATGGATGAATATTTACAAAAATATAAATTGCCTAGACTAACAGAAGAAGAAATAGATTTCTTAAATAATCCCATATCAGAAAAAGAAATCTGACATGCCATCAAAGAACTTCCTAAAAAAAAATCCCCAGGGCCTGATGGATTCACAAGTGAATTCTATCAAACATTCAAAGAACAGCTAACTCCAATACTATACAAACTATTTGACATAATAAGCAAAGGGGGAGTTCTACCAAATTCCTTTTATGACACAAACATGGTACTAATTCCAAAGCCAGGCAGGCCAAAAACAGAGAAAGAAAAGTATAGACCAATCTCCCTAATGAATATAGATGCAAAAATCTTAAATAGGATACTAGCAAAAAGACTCCAGCAAGTGATCAGAAGAATCATTCATCATGATCAAGTAGGATTCATACCAGGGATGCAGGGCTATTTCAATATTAGGAAAACCATCCACATAGTTGACCACATCAACAAGCAAACCAGCAAAAATCACATGATTATTTTAATAGATGCAGAAAAAGCCTTTGATAAAATACAACACCCATTCCTATTAAAAACACTGGAAAGCATAGGAATAGAAGGGCCATTCCTAAAAATAATAAACAGTATATATCTGAAACCATCAAATAATATCATCTGCTGTGACAAGGAAATCACTTTAAAAGACTGATATATATTAATTTAAGGTCGCCAAGGAATTCAGCTATGTAATTCCTAAATGAAAACTCAAGTCAGCCGTCAGCCTTTTATAGAGTTTAATTACAAACAGGAGGAAGAAAGGAATTAGAGATAGAGAGAGAGAAAGGGGAGAGAAGGGAATAGGGCTTAAATACCCCCTCTGTTTAGGCTGGGCCAAAAAGGCCCAAGCCCTTAGATAGCTGGGGCAAAGAAAAGAGATCAGTCCCTATTACTCACGTGACCAAATTGGAGAAACAGTCTCAAAGGCCCCCACCTTCAGCTTCCTTCAGAGCAAGCTTCTCAGAGCACACTCCAACCACCCAGAGCCACAACTCTCCCCCCTAAGTCTTCAGACCCCTCTATCTTTAAGGCAACCATCCAAGTTCCCTCCCCTCAGTTCTCACATCTACCAATCACTGTCCATCAATTTCCCTGTGCCAATGGAGGCTCTAGCTTAACCCAGGACCTCCCAGAGGACTTTGACCTATGCTTAAGCATAGAACAGGAATTTCTTTGAGTCATGATTGATTTTAGAATTGATACAATGGAGATACTTGGAATCAATCTCCACCCTACTCAGTCCTAACAGGATTGAGGAAGGGCTGCAGCCTAGATCAAAATTTAATTATTCCAATCTCTACCCTACTCAGGTTAACAGAATTTAGGAAGGGCTGTAGCAAAGGATCAAAGATTTAATTATTTGAAAATAGGACCTTCAACAGACATGTGCAAAGCCAGATACCTCTGGGCGGTCCTGGGTTAAGCTAGAGCCTCCTTTGGCACAGGGAAATTGATGGACAGTGATTGGTAGATGTGAGAACTGAGGGGAGGGAACTTGGATGGTTTCCTTAAAGATAGAGGGGTCTGAAGACTCAGGGGTGGTGGTTGAGGAGTTTGTCTGAGTGGTTGGAGTGTGCTCTGAGAAGCTTGCTCTGAAGGAAGCTGAAGGTGGGGGCCTCTGAGACTGTTTCTCCATTTTGGTCACGTGAGTAGTAGGGACTGATCTCTTTTATTTGCCCCAGCTATCTAAGGGCTTGGGCCTTTTGGCCCAGCCTAAACAGAAGGGGTATTTAAGCCCTATTCCCTTCTCTCCCTTTTCTCTCTCTCTATCTCTAATTCCTTTCTTCCTCCTGTTGTAATTAAACTCCATAAAAGATTGACTGCTGACTTGAGTTTTCATTTAGGAATTACATAGCTGAGTTCCTTGGCGACCTTAAATTAATATATATCAGTCTTTTAAAGTGATTTCCTTGTCACAGGGGGAGGAAAAGAAAATGATCTTTGTTTCCAGTGAATAATGTTTGGAAATGACCAAATAAAAATAATGTTAAAACTACTTGTGTCATGAAAAAACAAAAAACAAACAAACAAATAAAAACAAAAACAAAAACAAAATAAAGTTTCTAGCATTTATTCAACTAAAAAAAAGTGCTAGTAATCTTAGCCTTTAATGTCAAATATAAACCCCTTGGTTGAGTATTTTAAGGCCTTCTGAAGCAAGTTTACTTTTGTTTTGAGTCTCATTATATAAATCTTTATACATACTTCAGTTCATTCAAATTGGCTTTCCTGCCATTTTCTACATAAAATATTTAATTTACCATCTGTGTCTTTCCCTAATCTTCCACTAAGTGTTTTGTAGTTGTGTTCATATAGTTCCCTTGCTTGTCTCGGCAGATAGATTCCTAAGTATTTTATATTGTCTAGTGTGATTTTTAAATGGGATTTATCTTTCTAATTCTTGCTGCTGAAATTGGTTGGAGATGTATAGAAATACTGATGACTTATGTGGGTTTATTTTGTATCCTGCAACTTAGCTAAAGTTGTTGATTATTTTGATTAGCTTTTCGGTTGATTCTCTAGGATTCTTTTTGCATTTTGATTGTAATGCAATTGCAGATTGCATTTTGAGTTCTTCCATAGTTTGTTTCCAATTAGCTGAGATTTCACTTTTATTACTTACCTCCTCCTCTGTTCCATTTGCTATTTATTCGTTGCCTGTACAGAAGCTATCAATTGTAATTTCTTCTTTTTCTGTTTTTTGCTCATATTTACCCCTTCTTTACTCCCCATATTTGTCTGTGCTCCTGCTCCTCTCATTTTTTTTTTTTTATTTTGGGGCTTTCTGTTAGCCTCCCCTCTTGGAGCTTTGTCAGATCTCTCAGTGCAGTCTGTGGGAGAGGGGTGTTAGACTTTGAGCTTCCCTGTCCTCTGGAGGCTTTTGATTGGATTAACATCAAGCAGTCTGTGAGGGAGGGGTGTTGGAGCTTGGGTTTCCCTGACCCCTGAAGACTTCTGATGGGATTAGTTCAACTGCATTGGGGCTGGATGTGCTCTGAGGCCAAAACCTCCTGGAATGCTGGAACAATATGGAGGGTCTTTGCCACTCTGACCAGCAGACTCTGCCTGCTCTGTGCTCCCTCTCCAGCTCCTTCCCTGCCATCTGTGTTCGATGCTCTGAGCCTAGCACAGCCCTGCCCACAAAGTACACCCTCCAGACCAGTGCCTTTTTCCACTTAGAGGTTCCTGCTGCCACTGAAGGCTTAGTACTCTAGGTGAGGGGAAGGGTCTTGGGACCTTTCTTCATGTGTTCTTGGATTCTGACTTGGGGGTGGGGTAATACCTTTTGAATTGAGTCCTGCAGGAGGATTCCTTGGCTCTTTCTTGTTGTTAGGTGTAATTTTCAGTCCCCTTGTAGCATTCAGTTTTTTATTAGTTAGGAAGGGATTTCAGAGGTCTGAACTTTTGCTGCTTCAGAACTGTGAATTTTAAAACTACACCCTACTCAGACCATACTTTAGAAGATCTGATTTAGCTATTTCCTGATTAGTAACAATGGAGATACTTGGTCTAACGGAATCAAGTCTTGGGAATTCTACATTTCTCCACTCTACTTAGTTTAACAAGGCCAGGAATTTCTGCACCATACTCAAAGATTTAATTATCTAAGAAGATGGCCTTCAACAGACATGTGCAGAAACAGAGGACAGACCCCTGGCCTGTCCTAAGTCAAGCTAAGCTAATATTGGTACATATGAGATGCAGAAACGTGACGTAAAGCCATCTGTATAAGGCACGTCACTTTCTCTTTTGGTCTCTTTCCTGGGAGAGGAGGCTCTGGCTGGCAGCGTTCTAAGCATTCCAAGATCTTGGAGTGGTGGAAGCTATTTTTCTGGGTTTTGGCGGTGAGTTTGCCCTTGAACTAATTCACTTTCAGGCATCTTGACTGAGCCCTCTTGGAGTTCAGGCTGATTCCTTCCTCCTTCACATTCCAAACCCTTACTTTCCAGATCCCCTAATCTACCTGCCCAGCATAAGCCAGGCAGGAGAAAATCCTACACCCTTTCCTCCTTCCTTCTTCTTAATTTCTTCCCACTATATTAATTAAATAACCATAAAATTTCAGACTGACTTGGGTATTTTTATTTTATTATTTGGGATATCCATGGAGACCAATAATTAATATAATTTAGGTCACAATGCTAAAATTATCATTTATAGGTATAATAGCTGCCATATTGGCTCTGCCTCCCCTGGAAAGTTTTTTAAAGAGAGAGATAGTTTCATTTTATTTTTATTTTCAATGTCCAGCCTGACATATAGTTAGTAGATAACTAATAAATACTTACTGATTGATTCCATAGACTAAAATGCCATGTAGGAATTAAGCTCAAGAGAGGTGAGAGATTCTCAAGAAAGAAATTCTGACAGTACAAACAATTCTGATAAAGAAGGAAAAGGGAACCATTTAATGATAGTTACATAGTTAAACAAGGCAGCAAGGTAGTACAGTAGATATAACAGCAGGCCTGGAATCAGGTAGACTTGAGTTCATATTTGGCCTCAGATATATAATAGTTGTGTGACCTTGGGCAAGTTACTTGATTTTGTTTGCCTCAGTGCCCTCATTCAGAAAATAAGCTGGAGAAGGAATTAGCAAACTACTCTAGTATCTTTGCCAATAAAACCTCAAAAAAGGAGTCAGGAAGAATGAGACATAACTGAAAAATTGCCACAAAGCAAAAAAAACATAGTTTCACAGGGGTGACACTGACTAGTTTAGACAAATACTGAAGAAAGTAAATTAACTTTAGACATACAAAATAATGGCACATTCTATACACATATCAGGATTTTAAAAGCCCCAGATGATCTGAGACTTATGGCAAGTCTATGCTAAGAGCCCACAGAAAATAAAGATATCATTGTTGATATATGTGGAAGAGAGAAATGCTAAAGTAAATGCAAGGACTTGTTTTGCAAGGTTATCTCATGAAATAAATGTGATAAAACTCTGACTGCCAATGGGGGATGGGAATGGAAATTACAGCTAAGAAAAGGAGTGGAACAGTTAGAGATTGCTGGCTGTTCCCTTTTTGAACTGAGGAGGGAAGGAGCAAAATCCTGACTGAGCCTACTTAGCTACAAATCCCTTGTTGAGCAGAAAAAGATCCAGATTAATCATCTGTATTACAGTGGTTGGATAGAGACTTTTTCCCTTTAGGGAAGGAAATAGCCTATCCGTCAGAAGACTCATTCCAAGCTATATCTCTGTGCCAAGAAATACCATTATCTTGACCTACAAAGATACTAAGATCATCTGGGACTTAGTCCCTAGACTTAAGCCTGAAACCCCTGAAGAAAACTATAGGAGGAAGATAGTTTAGGGACTTCCTGTTTCCTTTTTCCTAATTTATTATGCCCAACCCTTTATCTAATAAATAGATATTTTCAATTTACTGAGAACTCAGATATCTTAAAAGTACTATAGGGGGATCATAGATATAATCAACTAAAGAAGAAAGAGATCAAAGGGGATTTTCTCTTACCCTTCAGCTCTGATCAGATCTAACTCCATTTTCTAGATAGCTCTGCCTGGGGGGAGGGAGAAGTGGTGTTTCCATTTATCCATTTCCATTTATCTGTTCCCTCCCTTTCAGCTACCTATAAAACTTTAGTTCCAGATTCCACACTAGTACATATCGCATACTTGGATTTCAGTAAGGCATTTGTCAAGGTTTCCTATAGTATCTTTATTACCAATCAAAATAGCAAGATATGGTGATTATTTGGATTGAAACTGGTTTACTCAATGGAGTATTGATTCAGGAATCCATGTTCTCATGCACAGATATTAGAGTGCCTGAAACACCAGGAAGCAGTTGTGAAGAAGGACACCACTGGGAAAAGGAGTGGAAAGATAATGTGTTTATTAAATGCTTAGTGTTTTTCAGAAAGTGGGTAAAACTGAGCCAGATAGAAACTTACTTGAGTTGTGGCCACCTTAGTGGGAGGGAAATGATAACAGTAGCTTTCCATTTTAGCTAGGTTTTCCTGCAAAGTAGGTGCCAAACTAAGTTGTTTCTTTTCTTTCTTTCTTTTTAACGCACTAAGGAAGCTTATTACTTATTTATTTGTATTTTTAAATTTTTTCTTTCCCTCCCCACCTCCTGGAGTTGACAAGCAATTCCACTGGTTATATATTAGTTGTTTTTGTTGTTGGTTGTCTCTTGAACCGAGGATGACGATTGTCTTTGTGCGTTTTTGTGCACAAAGACACCTGTGCATGAAGATTTAAGTGGAAAAGTCGATGCACAGAGACAGTCCCACTCTCTCAGCATTGGAAGCCTGGGTCCATTGGCACGAAAAGTCGTTACACCTGGAGACTTCCTCAGCTGCATTGGATGGCCGTGTTGTCTTTTGTGCTCCATCACGCCCTAAACACTCCACAGTGCCTTGCTGCATCACCATCTCAGCCGTTGAAATTTCTTGTTGGTTTCTTCCGCCTGTTCTGCTGAAGCAGTCTTCACATGCTGGGTGAGCAAAACCCTAGTTCACCAGGGGTCGACGTTGACCCAATGGCTACCCTCACAAGGTTTATCCGGCCTGTCGAAGCCGTTGCCCGGGGTGTGGCCGCTGCCACATGCTAGCAGCAACTAGGAACCACAAGTGAGAGCTGGGTGTCAGGTGAGGGTCAGTGGCTGGAGAGCTGCCCTAGAAGGGCATGAATATATATATATATATATATATATATATATATATATATATATATATATGTATATATATATATACACACACACACACACCCATATAAAGAAGTGATAAATCAAAGTTTTCTTCTGTATTTCTATTCTCATAGTTCTTTCTCTAGATCTGAATAGCATTCTTTCTCATAAGTCCCTCAGAATTGTCCAGGATCATTGCATTGCTTTTAGTAGCAAAGTCAGTCACATTTGATTGTCCCACAATGCTACAGTCTCTGTGTATAATATTCTCCTGGTTCTGCTTATTTCAATCCACGTTGGTTCATGTAGGTCTTTCCAGTTCTTATATTCCATCAGTTCATTGTTCCTTATAGCACAACAGTATTCCATTACCATCATATAACACAATCTGTTCAGGAATTCCCCAATCAAAGACATCCCCTCATTTTCCATTTCTTTATTTCCTACTATAAAGAGTGAATGCAGCTATAAATATTTTTGTACAAACATGTGCTTGCCAAGTTGTTGGTTTTTTTCTCTTTTGGATATAAACCCAGTAATGGTATTGTTGGATGAAAGGGCAGGCATTCTTTTAAAGCCATTTGGACATTAATCCAAATTGGCCTCCAGAATGGTCAGATCAATTCACAACTCCACCTGCCAAGAATTAAGTGTCCCAACTTTGCCACATCCCCTCCAAAACTTATTATTTCCCTGTCCTGTGATATTGGCCACTTTGATAGGTGTAAGGTGGTACCTCAGAGTTCTTTTGATCTGCATTTCTCAATTCAGGAGGGATTTAGAATATTTTTTCATAAGATTGTTGATAGTTTTTATTTCTTCATCTGAAAGTTCTTTATTTATATTCCTTGACCATTTGTCAATTGGGGAATGATTTGATTTCTTATAAATTTGACTTAGTTCTTTGTATAAGTGAGAAATTAGACCTTTTTTAGATAATTTTGTCATAAAAATTTTTCCTACATTGTTGTTTCCCTTTTAATTTTGATTGCATTCACTTTGTTTGTATGAAACCATTTAGTTTAATATAATCAAAATGATTCATTTTACATCACTTATTGTTCTCTAGCTCTTGTTTTGTCTTAAATTCTTTACTTTCTCATAGATTTGACAGGTATACTATTCTATGTTCAACTAATTTAATTATAATTTCCCTCTTTATATTTAAGTTCTTTATCCATTTTGAATTTATCTTGGTATATGGTGTAAGACATTGATCTAAACCTAATTTTTCCCAAACTTTTCCAATTTTCCTAGCAATTTTTGTCAAATAGTGGGTACTTGTACCCAAAATTGGTATCTTTGGGTTTATTGTACACTATATAGCTAAGGGCATTTACCCCAAGTCTATTCCCTAAATTGTTTCTAACCCGCTGACTGAATATGTACAATTGAAAATCTGTTACCCTAAAAAAGAACTACATTTCCTGGGAGCTCTCTGACTTCCTGTCATTATGTATTTCCTGTAGACAGGAGACATTAGGCAGGAACATGGAGGGTCCCCCTCTTTACTTCCTGTCCCAATATTGGTGGTGGTAAGGTGGGCATTTGAACTGGCTGATCAGCCATGCGCACATGGTCTTTATTTTGTATCCTCTTTATTCCTTGATTTCTAATGATCATTTATAAATATCCTAAAATATGATATTTTTATTATTGAAATTTAATTTAAAATTTTACATTGATGGTTACCAGAAGCTGAAGGAAAAACTCTCAACTTTTAAAGATAGCCTAGATACATTTTTTAAGCCACGTTTCTCCTGCCAAGGCTTTTTGCACACCCCACTCACCAACCCACCCGCAAAAACTCCAAGAGAACTCTGAACTTTCTTTGTAGCTGCTGCCTTTTTCTTTCCCTACTTTTTTCCAGGTTGCTCTCTGGGCTATTTTTATCCAGGGGACTCTGCTTGAGCCCATGTTCCTCAGTTCCTCACTGCTGCCTCTGGCAGTCTTCCTCCTGATCTCTGGCCCTGCTCCTAATCCTGCTCCTTAATTGGGCTCCACCCCAACCCTGACCACTGTTGCTGATTCTGCTGAGCTACTGATTGCTACCCTCAAGAAGCTAGGAGTTCTTGGAGCCTCTCTTGGGCAACTGGTAAAAACTGGGGTGTATTTTCCTTAGGCAATGATTAGTCTCCTAACTCCCTCTCCAAATGGCTGGGGAAACTAGCATTTTACCTCAGGAGGGGAGAGAAGAAGGAAGTTACTCTTCTAAATAGGAAGTAAATTACAAGCATGGTGTACTCTTTGAAAGAGCAGTACCTTACCTATTTCAAACAGCTCCTACCATTCATGAGTCCCCTGATCTTTCACTTTTCTTGCTTGAAATTCAGGGGAGAAATTAATCTTCCTACAACCCTTTGCCACTTGGGCCTGCCCAATCTCTAAGATTCATCCAGTTTGGAATTCCTCAAACCCATGTTCTCCCTCACTATGGGAAATACCAGGGAAGGAACTTTAAAGAAATTGGAGGTGAACATTTTAAATCTTTTCAGACTCCATTGTCTATGAAAGTCTCTTTATATTATTATATTTTGCTGACTGATTTGTTTACGATTTAATTTTGTTTTAAGTTCATATATTAATCTGAACCAGACTATTCTGTTACAGTCAGTTTAATCTACTGTGTTTTAACTATTAGATATATTCTGTTACCTTTCCCCTATGACTACTGAACAAAATATGACTACTGAACAAAAAATTGTAAAATATTATAAAAGCCCATAAGCAGTCTTTTTTTTTCCCATTTTGCATTTGTTAATTGTTACATAGATGATGGATGGACTCAACCTGGCTAACAACCTTTGAAAAATTTAATGAGATAAGAATTTAAATGGTAATTCTAAGGGGTCTTCAGAAATAATTTTTTAACTAGTGGTTTCTGAATGGATGATTTTAAAAAAATATTTATATAATAAAGAATGTTTGAACTGGCTGATCAGCCATGGGCCTGTGGTCTTTATTTTGTATCCTCTTTATTTCTTGATTCCTAATGATCATTAATAAATCTTCTAAAATATAATATTTTTTATTATTTAGATTTAATTTTAATTTTTACAAATATAAGCTCTCAGCATGTTATACAATTTGGTGCCCTTGTACAAAACCCTAGGAGCTAAGCCCTTACTACTGTTGTGCATAAACTGACATTAGAGTACAAGCCTTCAATGTCAGAGTTCTTTGATTTGCTCCAAAATTGCTTAGATGAAATTTCCAGTCAGAAAAACCTTTTTGTATTCTTTTAACTGCAAGGATTCTGAGAGTGAACATGAACTCCTATCATTTAGGGATAAATTAAGGTTGAAAAACATAATTTTGGGGCAGCTGAATGGATCAATTGATTGAGCATCAGGCCTAGAGTTGAGGTTTAAATATGGCCTCAGATTCTTCCTAGCTGTATGACCCTGGACAAGTTACTTTATCTCAATTGCCCAGCCTTTATTGCTCTTTTGTCTTAGAAAGTATGCATTCTAAGATATAAGTTAAGGTTCTTTTCTGTGTGTGTGTGTGTGTGTGTGTGTGTGTGTGTGTGTTTAAGGTATAATACCTCCCAAGATGTCCCTGTGTATACGTAGCAGCAACACCAAAAGTTTTTCCATGAAATCAAGTAGGTCTAACAACATCTGGAGTACCGTACTCAATTCTAGGAGCTATACTTTCAGAAAGATGATCATATTGACTACTCTATTCCTTTTTTAGTATCATAAATTTTTATTTTTTCCATATTATATTTCAATACAATTTTAAAATATTCATTTTATGACATTTTGCAATCTGTATTCTCTCTCTCTCTCCTTTCCAGTCTTCACCCATCCCAAAGAAGGCAGCTAGTATGCTAAAAGTTGTACCTACATTATCATATAATACATATTTCCATGTTCATCATCAAGACACATATTGCTTTCACCAGAGTAAAAATCAAGGAGGAAATAAAATAAAGAGCGATATGTTTCAATTTGTATTCAGACTCCATCTGTACCTTCTCTGGTGGCAGATATCCATTTTTGGCCATGAATCTCTTGGAATTGTACTAAATCCTGGACTTTTGGTTAATAGTTAAGTCATTCACAGTTGATCATCATACATTATTGTTGTTACTGCATACAACTTTCTCCTGGTTTTGTAACACTTCATATTAAGTCCTTCTAGGTGTGTGTGCATGTGGGTGTGTGTGGTGTTGTGTGATCATCTTGCATATAATTTCTTATGGTATAACAGTATTCCATTATAATCACATACCACAACTTGTTCAGCCATTTCCCAATTGATGGATGTCCCCTCAGTTTACAATTCTTTTCCATGGCTAGTCTCTTCTGGCATTTAAAGATCTAAGAGTTTCCTTCAAGCTCTAAATCAATGATACTATGATACTCACCATTGTTCATTTTGAACTCAGAAACATATTGCCACATAGTAACTACCTGAAATGGTATTCAGGAGATAAGAGATTTCAAGTTTCAGTTCCATTATTTACGATATATGACTGTGAATTAAATATTCCCCTTCCTGGGGCCTCAGTTTCGTCATATGTCAAGTGAGGACCATCAAACTGGATGGTTATACCACTAACATTCCATAAATAAATAGAAAAAATAAATAAGTAGTTGGGGCTTAGGTGAGGGATTAGGGACAGCAATAGCAGTTCACATGACTGCCTATGCAAATAAGTAAGCTCTCTTAGTGGGAGAACATAAAAGGAGGAAAATTTCTTGAATTGGACAAAGAGGAGAAGTTAAAGAAAGAGGACTTGATAAAAAAAATCATCATATTGCCATGAAGTAAAGCCCAAATATGGAATGCTAACACATCTTTACATTTGGCAATAATGAGCTCATTTATAACTATCAGTGGATTTTCAATCAAGTTGAAGAAAAGAATTTAAAATTGTAGGAGAATAAGTTGGGAGGATATGAGAATTAGGTAAATTGACTGAAAGCCAATAAATACAGCATGACTGCCTATTACAGGAGGGTCAGAAGTAGGGAGGTGAATTTAGCCAGAGAAAAAGGAATGTGAGTCACAGAAATAAACGCAATATTTTTTTTGTTTGTTTTATTAGGATTGATTATAGTAGAATTTTCTTTTCCCTCATTTTGGAAATAATTTTTTCTAAAGATCATATTTACTTTTTTATTTTTGGTTGTGGAGATGCTGAAGTTGTAATCCACCAAAACTGCTTGACCTTTTTCTCCAAAAAAAAACCAAAAACATTTTTGATACTTCATATCTTCATATCACTGCTATTTTTTAGAAAAAAAGACAAAAAATGTCTTTTTCCTCTCCAGACAGAATTCTTCTTCCTCTCCTAGTGGGAAAAACCCAAACAACAACCAACCAACTAAACCCCCCCCAAAAAATCCAATATAATGACCATATCTGACAATATATATAACACTCTGATTTTAGTAATCCATATCCTCATCATCATAAGGAAAGAAATATGTTTCAATATTTCTTTTCTGGAAACTTTATTGGCTTCTCAATTATTTCCTAGTCAACTTTCTTTTGGGATCTTTTCCATTTACATAAGTGTGGTTAGTATTCATACTGGATTCTAATTTTACCCTGCATCAGTTCATACAAATCTTCCCACATAACTCCAGCTTTTGGTCACTGTCCAGAGGGGGATAATTATCCTCAAAGAGAAAATCTCCCAAGTTTGAATCCAGTTTACAGTATCCCAGAGTCAAATACTTTGCTAAAATCTAGACAAACTATACCAAAAGCATTCCTTTGTTCCATCTATCTTGTAACTGTCAAAGAAAAAATGAAATCAGCCCTAACACACTGTTTGATAAAATCACTCTAACTCCTTTTGATTAACCTTTCAGTTTTTAGATGTTTATTAACTCTTCTTTTACTTATCTGATCTACAATTTCTTCAGGAGTATCAAGCTCTTTGACCTGTATTTTCTAAACTTTACCATGTTTTTTAGAAAGTTGGGCCAATTTTCTTTAAACAATAAAATATTTTGATGTTAAGGAGATCTTAAAATGTTACAAATATTATGTGTATTATTAATTATTTATTTTATTATTATTTTATTATTTAATACTGATTGTGGATTTTAGCTGCCTCTGTTTTTCAAGGTCTGTATGGATTTATTATAAGGTATTTTTAAAAAGTCATAAGAGCATAAAATGACAAAAAGCACAGAAAATACATTACCCATTTATATTCAAGTGAATCTTGTTAACCTTTCGGGAGATGCATTTACTTAAGAGAACATTTGCCTTTAAGTATAAAGTCACATTTCCTTGTAATAGTACATCTGAACATCTGAACATGAAAACATCTGAAATGGTTTTAAGATCCAGGCTCTCTATATGAAACACAACTCAGTAGTAAATATTACCAGTTCTAATGTGTCTTGCTTTTTTTCTGTGGCAGCCCTCAGAATGTGCTCTTATATCATACTAACTCAGGTTTTATAAGTTGATCCTAGGAATTGGCCCCAATCTATACATTAGTATATGAGTATGCATCTATTACTGCTCATGAAGGCAGGTAATAAGTTACATTAAAGCCGCTAGATGGTACGGAACCTGAAGTTAGAAAGACCTGTGTTCAAATCCTACCTGAGATACTAGCTGTGTAATCCTGGGGAACTCATTTAACCTCTGTCTGCCTCAGCTTCCTTATCTATAAAATGGAGATAATAATAGTCCCTACCTCCCAGAGTCATTGTAAGGAGATAGTGAGTTAAACGAGATAATATCTATAAAGTGTTTTACAAGCCTTAAAGGACTATATCAATTCTAACTATTCATCTTCATTCTTTACCACTTGTAAGAATTTCAAGGTACACCCCAGGGCTGTGGTAAGGATAAAATGAAGTGATATTAGTAAAGGGCTTTGCAAACCTTAAAGGACTACATAAATATTAGCTATTATTATTAGTTATTCTTTTTATTCTGTAGGAATTTTTAGATAAGAAATTCATTTTAAGATCTTCCTCAGTCTATCTAATAGAAGATATTTTATTCTCAGACACCCTATTGCACTTCTCTTTTACTTTCCTTTTTCCCTAGTTGAAGGCAATGAAGCCCATCAAAGTTACTTTTACTTTTATCTTAGAATTCTCTGCAAATCAAGACAATTTAGGGAATAACTTTACTGAGTATTATCCTTCTTAATTAATAGGTATGGATCCTTTAACAATAAGAGTTTACATCAAGGCTCCTTGCATGGTATCATTGTAGTAATCCTTTTTTTGTCATCGTTTTACTTGAGATTCATAGGTTCATAGAGTTAGAGAGGGAAGGAAACTTAGAGGTCAACTAATTCCTCATTCTAGATATAAAGAAACTGAAGCTGAGTGATTATATGACTTACCCAAGGTCACTCAAATAGTAAGTAGCAGAGTTGGAATTGGAAGTCAATTTTGATTCCAAATCCAAGTTTTAGATTTTCATTTAGAATTTCCATAATTCCCTTTATTTTTCTCCCCTCAATTAATAACATTTTATGCCTTTTGTGATAATTTATGATCTCAAATATAATTGCATATTTAAATACATTAATTCTTGAAATATATTATTTAATATTCATATATTTATTCAACTGTACTTAATATATAATCATATGTGATATAATAATTTTGTATATATAAATATACAAATGCTGTGTGTGTGCGTGCATGCATGTGTGTGTGTGTGTGTGTGTGTGTGTTTGGCCGGGGGTCAGGAACATCTGAGTTCAAATCCAAATTTGAATCAAAAACTAGCTATTTTGCCTTGGGCAAGTCTTTTAACCTCTGTCATTATCTTTAAAATGGGGGTAACTGGGGCAGCTGGATGGCTCTGTGGATAGGAAGCCAGGCCCACAGTCAGGAGGTACTGGGTTCAAATTTGACCGCTCGCTTCCTAGCTGTGTTACCCTGGACAAGTCACTTAACCCCAGTAGTCTAGCTCTTGCTGTGCTTCTGCCTTAAACCGGTGCTGAGTATTGATTCTAAGATAGGAAGTAAGGGTTTAAAAAAAATAAAAATAAAGCGGGGGTAATAGCATCTACCTCCAATGGTTGTTGTGAGATTCAATTAAGATAATAACTGTAAAGTGCTTATAAAGCATATATTATTAAATATATTCATATTATATAAGTCCTGTATATGTGTAATTTCCCAATATATCTTCTTGCACTGAATCTTCTTTTATAACCAATAAAAACTGAATTAAAAGTTACTGCGTCTGACTGTAGATAGCCATGTTCTAGAGCTGTTCTTTCTACCCCAAACAGGGTGGTCGATTTCTTTTTCTTTTCTTTGGATCAAAGATTTTAAAAACTTTTTTTTTTTAGCTTCTAGGGATAGATTGTTTTTTGTTGTTTTTTTTTTAAGTATGGGTTCAGTATCATGGATGATTTTAAATGGCTACTTCAGCCTCTAAGTACATTCTGCAGCATAATCTTAATCTTTTAGTGGCTATTGAAATTTCACATGGAGCCTGGGTAGTGCTGCCAAGGTTCCTCTTTTTTTGCTATAAAAGGTTTCTTACTTATTTGTTCTTTAAAGCCAGACTTTCTCTGTCACAGTACTTACTCTGGAAGAGATTGGGGTTTTTCTCTGCTCATTCATCCTTGCATGTTTCCCTTTGTACTTTCCAAGCTTTCCTTCTCTGCAGTAATTGCAATGGAGGATGAGCACATCACTCTTCCCCCCCACCCCTTCCCTCTTCCCTAAATTCTTTTCCTCAAGCTGCAGTATCCTTTATCTGGCAAGGAGGGGGGCTGTGGAGTTGCAAGACCTAGACATTTAGCCCTGAACATTTAGTGGCTGTTTTTTGCTATTTTTGCTGTTGTCATACCTGAGGGAAAGAAGACTGTGTCCAGATCTCAGCTTGGGTCTTCGCTGGCTGCTGTAGATGCAAATTGACCCCAAGATTCTGCCTCGCTTGAGTGTACCTAGTTACACAAATGACAGTAACACCACGGTGACCTGATTTAGTTAAGTAACTGTGAGCAGGTTAAGTAAGTCTAAGTGATGGTTACTTGGTGCTCCTTGAAGTTTATTTAAAAAATCAAACAAACTAACAGTGACAGCCAAAAATTCCCAAGACTTACCGGTAGGTATTCAGGATATGTTCCCATTATTTTTCATTGATTCAACTTCCAAGGCTTACACCACAAAAGAATGTATTCTGATCATGTTTTACACATAGTAGGCACTTAGTAAATGTTTATGTTATTGATTTGAACTGAAATGGAATTAAGTTGATACATGGATATTGGAAACCTATTATCATTGAAGTAGAAAATTGAAGAGTGTTTATGTTGCTTAACTTATGGAATGGAATCACTTCATATATAAGAATCCATTAGCTTGAATAAATCAAGGACATTTATACAGAGCGAGTGCCCCACACATAGTAGGTACTCAAGAAATTATTATTGGAGGAATGACCACATGAATGCATGGATGTGTTAAAAAGCATTTCCCTGTTAGCTGTGGGATTGCCAGTGTATTGGAATGGATTTAATTTATTGATGTCTATTCTGCCCTTATTATTACATATGGCCTTTAATGTCAGCAGAAATTTGGCGAATCTAGAAAGGGGAAAATTGATTAGCTGAAAAGGGCCTCTTATATAGATCAGCAAAGAATTTGTTCTTTGAAATCATACTACTGCTTTGTTTGCTGCTTAGTTGTTCTATCAACTACTTTTACTTTTCAAAACTTTTACTATATTTCATATTGGGGCAATTCAGAAGTTCCAAAGATGCATAATAAATTTTCTGTTTAGACTGTTATGTGTACTTATGCTGATCCATGATATACAAAAGATGGAATAATTTTTGAAACACTGACTACTGGTGCACAAATCACTGATATTAGTTACTGTGACAGAATAGATCAGAATATAATGTATAATGAAACAATAGCTAAACATTTTCCTTTTCTTTCTTGTTTGGAACAAAAATCTATGGAGCTGAACATATGATTTATCTGTACCCGTTTTAATGCCAACTATAGAAAATGTTAATGGGCATTGTATTTTTTAGGATTAAATGAATAGATGACAAAGAGCTGTACTTTTTAACATAAACTGAATCACTATGGTGAGAAGACCTAAATTGCACATGTTAATCCCATAAAATGTAGGGATTTTTAAAATGGAAAATTCATAAGAAGTTCGGTTGCTTTCTAAAGGCTACCTGAACACATCATGAAAATTCTATAGATCAGAGTGCAATGGAGTAAAAGTGAGTAATAACCACTGACTAGAGAAACTTGTAGAATAAATCTATTTAATTGCATATTTAAGAATAGCTTTGCTTTCGTGTGGTGTGAACAGAGCTGAATGCCCTATTGCAAACCCAATAATGCCAGTATCAGTGAGCCATGTGAGTTGTCTCTATGGGTTGTAAATTGGATCCCCTCAGTGACCAGTTAATGTTTTCTGTATTTACGGCAGTATTTCTGTTTTTCACAGCCACCAGGGCACTTTGGCAACATAAAAATTTAAAAATAATTTTTAGCA